>NC_056745.1:140906426-141028926 GCF_019279795.1 Protopterus annectens
GGTTGTCCTCTTCCTTTACCAGTAGTCCATTACTGCTACAAATCTTCCATTATTATCTTTTTTTTTTCCTCTGCTATCAGTATTGGAGCTACTCTAGCAGTTAATGGGTACATCTTTTTTCCTTTGTTTTGCTGTTTGCACTCTACATTTCTTAATTTAGTATTCTTTTTTTTTTCTATACCTGCAAGACCATTCACATTCCAAGATGAAAAGGAAAGTGTTGCCATTGTGGAAAGTCATTATTCACACATTTTATATTTGGAAGCTTTTTTAAATATTTATTTCCAGCTTTCGTGATACAGATACATGTATCCCATTAATGTTTGATAGATTAATCATTTGTACATTTTTTTCTTACCAGCATTGGAACCTATGTTACATTTTACAAGATTTCTTCTTTTAATAAAACCCTCAGTCAAAAACACAAACATTCCCCTAGAACACCCCCATAACCTATTATCTCAATGCAAACATACATAACTATGTACATTTTCAAATAATGAAGTTTAACCCTCCTAATAGGACCTGAAATTGAGGTCATGTGTGCTAAGATGCATATTATTGCCTGTGCTTCTATGTACACTAATTGGTGTCTGCTGATTTTTTAATCTTTACTCCTTCACTTGTATGCTTTTTGAAATCATCAGTGTAGCCTTGAAGAAACCCGTTTTCTGTCTTTTATTGCCCTATTATAGGCTTGTGTCCATGGAAGCATAATATAAAAACGTAGTCCTCTGCTGCATCCTGAAAGGCCAGCCAAACTCTTCATTATATTTGGTTTTCTCATATTTACTTGATTCCCTGTAAAATTTATTAGATTAAACCAAGGGTCTTAATCCAAGCATTCATCTCTGCAAAATAAAACATTTCAGCTGTACACGTATTATGATGTGTACTTTTGCACCCCATCCCTCACCTCAACAACCCAAGATTACAGCATATTAACTTAAAGATGCTGTTGTCTGGCTTTTCTTCTCTTTTTGTGCTGTCATGGTTACATTTCATAGTACCAGAAAAGAAAAAAAGAGGAAGAAGGGAAGAAGGTATCTGTTTAGTTTAATAACTTTATCACGTACAAATACAACTAAAAATACTTTACTGTAAAATATGCAATTTATATTATGAAATGTTTAATATCAATTGTTAATTACAGAAATTGTTTTAGTTAAGAAATTACTTTAGATTCTTACTTTTTTCCTTTCTCCTCCCCTTCCATTAGAGTACTTCCAAACATTAATGACATGAATTGAGGCAAATGCTTTTCAGTTCCCTGCAAGTTTAATTACACTTATTTGTATACCGCTGTATTTTACACGTGTGATTGATGCTTTGCAGTTTCACATTTATTCACTAATTTCCATGTTGCTGGTTTGTTTTTTTCCTGTTCATCTCAGTCTCCTAACTCCAGATTCCAGTTTAGTTCCTCGGTATTCATGATTCTTCTTGTCAACTCCTGTGCATTTCTCTGTCTCATAAGCATTTTCCTTTAGAACAATGGAAAAGGTTTCACTATTAGGAGAGATCCATGAGGAACACCTAGAGTGATGGGTAAAAATGAAGAGTATGTGTATTGCCAGTGTGCAGTTTGGGTCCTCTCCTGAATACGATTGTTAAATCAGAGTATAGTGCTACTGGTAATATCAAGAGTAGTTAATGTATATGATCAGAGACCCAGAATCAAATACCCTGGGGAAGTCTTGGTTCTTCTGGTCATTAATGATGTCTAGGAAAGTAAGTTAAGCTAATGCTGTTACTCTGTCCTTGGTGAAAACTGTGTTGTGTTGGGGAGTTATTTGTAGTTAGGTGTTGTTGGAGTTGCCTGTATTTACTTCTTTAGCATTTTTGAAAAGGGAGCAATGTCAATATTTGTATAATTTAATATAGCAGAATGATGTATGGCATTTTTCCAAATTGTGCATTTGTTTTCAATTATTGATTTATTTATTTATTTTATTTTATTTTATTTTACATTTGTTGACCGGGCTAGTCTAACTGGATATATGTCCATTTTTAGTAGAGGCCCGGGGAGAAAAGCTCCAAGCGTTAGTAGTGACAAAGATTACAATATATAGTAATAGTCAAAACAAATTACAGGACATTGTTACATTGAGGTTGACATAAGTTATTTAGAGTCCTTAGTAGGTTAACACACAGATCAAATAATGTGAACAAAAATTTGAGAGAGAGCAATCAAAAAAGCAAAAACAATGTTGAATTGTAAAAAAAAATTTTTACAGGTATGTGACATAGAACAGTGGAGTATACAAGTGTAAGGAGAGCAAAAAGGGGAAGGAGACAACAGTCAGGGTATATCAGTCTGGGTTAGAGCAGGGACAAAGCCAGTGATTTTTAAGATATTTTTTAAGATGCTTTTTAAAGAGATGAGTGGAAGCAAGAGATGAAAGTTCACTAGGTTCCAGCTTTTTCCTACTGTGTTGGCGAAAAGTGAGTCCCCAGGTTTGTTTTTAGATTTAATAGTAAAGACTAGAATTTTGTTAGCTGAGCGTAGAGTTGCAAGATTTTTGTAGGAGGTAATCAGCTTAGTAAGGATTGGGGTATTATTAGGGTGATAAAGGATCTTTTGGGTGATAACAAGTTGTTGACAAAGTAGTAGGTTCTGCAGTTCTAACCATCCCAGTTGTTTGAGGTTATGACAGTGGTGAGTTCTGAAAGGGGTGCCAGTGGCAAATCTGGCTATGCTATTGTAACTAGTAGAAAGTTTGGTGAGGTTGTTTCTAGATAGGTTGGTATATATTGCAGAAGCATAGAAAAGGGTAGAGATTTGCTCCAACTCAGCCATACTCTTGCTCGAAGTCTTTCAATTGGCTGGGCTAAGAAGGTATCCCAAGCTGCACTGCTCCCTTTCCCCAGTTCTTGTTTGCCATTCGTATAGCTCAGACGTGGTCTCGCTCTTGGCTGTGGCTAAGTATAACATTTTTGTCTTTATTGACAGATTCTTGCTTCAAAAAAAAAAAAAAAAAAAAAGCTATTTTCGTAGCTGTGTGTTGTGTGTGTGTACTGGTTTAATAATCTGGTGTAATTTTTTTCTCGTAATATTGTCTTTTGTGGTGTCCCGCTAACTGTTTTCCCTATGGCCTAGGCCCATTTCAGTTAGAGGACCTAGTCCACCCCTTCTTCTGTGTTGCTTGTTAGTGTTAGTAGGTATCTATACCTCAGACTAGGACCATTTAAGTTAGAGGACCTAGTCCTTTCCTTGTGTTCCTGTTGAGACCGCTCAAGTTAGAGGTCTTTTGTAATTGTCTGTTAGGTTTCTTTGTTCCCGCGCTTGTGGCTTCTATATTAACAGTTGATCATTATTAACGGTTGGTGTTTTTTTCCTTCACTATGTATAAGGATACGAAAGAGCATAAGCCCTCTGGCTTTAAGAAATGTACTAAATGTGGTTATAAGATGTCAATCACTGATGGTCACTCTGTTTGTGTTTATTGTCTGGGGGCTATTCACCTCCAGGAATCTTGCACATTTTGCCATGCATTTAGCCTGCGTGCTCTTCAGGAGAGGAAGAACAAACTAATTTTGAAAGGACTTTTGAAACCCTTCGAGGAGGATTTGGGAAGGGCTTCTAGCTTCAAGTCCTCTCCCTCTAAGAGTAAAACTTCCAAGGCTAAAAAGCATTCTCCGTCTCCATCTGTATCCTCGGAGCCTCCGGAGAAAGTAGTAAAATCTACTGTGGCATCCTTGGCTCCACTGTCCTCGGAGCCGCAGGAAGTTAGTGTATTGACTGAATCTGCTTCGGCTCCAAGTCCCTTGGAGCTGATTGCGGAGGTGCTAGTTCGGAGCCGGTCTCCAATTTTTAGGCCGGTCTCTCCTCCTTGTAGGTCTCCTTTGGAGAGGAGGTCTAGATCTCCTTCCTTATCTTCTAGGTCTTCCAGGAGTCTTTCAGATGTGGATGTAGATAGAGTGGTACAGAGACTGCTCCAGTCACCGGTACTGGCAAAATTGTTTTCGGCTCCAGCCTAGTTGGCTCCGGAGCCCGTCACCCAGCCAGTGTCGATACTCCCTCCTACGATCGAATCTCAGCTTTCGGAGCCGGAGTGGCTGGTACCATCTGATGTCCCTAGGTCGGCTCCAATGGCCCATCCTGGCTTATCGGCTCTGGCTTCAGCGCTCCGACCCCATCGGCTCCGTCCATGGGTCCAGGACTCATGGATCCTCAGTCGGACCTGAGGGGGAGGCCTCTGGTCACTTTTCGGCTCCTAGCCTCCCTCTCGGTGCTTCGGCGTGGGGAGCCTAACCCCGACTTCGGACCTTGTCCCTTCTGCTCCGAGGTCTTCCACGGCTGGTTGATCTTCGGAGCCGGAGGACCAGCTTTCGAGGCCATGCGGAGCATGCTGGCCAGGTCCTCAGAGACATCATTCGGCGCTGACACACTGTCCCCTCCAGCTCTGGTGCGGGTCTCTGATCGCCCTCTATCTTTCGGCAGCAGAGACCCAAGGCCTCAGGATACCCCCGTGAGTGGTCCCCATATTTCTGAGGTCCCCTCAGTGGTTTTGCCTGAGGAGCCACCCAGCAAAAGAACGTGTAAGAGGAAACATACTGACTCCCAAGATGAGTCCCTCACGTCAGACACCAACCTCGAGGAATCGGAGGGGTCCCCCAAGTCATCCTCTGAGGATGTCTCTTTCTATGACATCCTAGAAATTTTGAAGCAGAGGGGTGACTGGCCCTCCAAAGCTCCCACCGAGGAGGAGTCTGTGTTCCTGAAGGTCTTTGGGGCTCAACCCTCCTGGGTGTCTCCACCCTTCGAACTTTTGGATTTGGTTTGTCAAAGGGTGTGGGCAACTCCTGACTCTGTGGAACCAGTCCCCAGGAGACCCAACAAATTCTTGTCCACCCCCTCTGACAAAGAGTTTCTATACAAGGGAGTTCCTGTAGATGCCATGCCATGGAGGCATCTACCAAGAAGGAACTGGCTGAGACTTCGTCTACCGTCCATCCTCCTAAAAAGGAGTCTAGGACCATGGACCGGTACGGGAAGTGTATGTTTTCTTCAGCGGCCTTTACTCTGCGGTCACTGAATTATTTATCATATTTTACACGGCTCCAAAGAGATCTCCTGAAAGAGCTTGGAGATACTCTGCAGGGTAACGTTTCTGATGCGGTGGCTCAGAAGGTCAACGCCCAGATGTCTACCCTCAACTCTGTTGCTAACTCCTCCATGAGGCTGATCTCTTATGCAGCTGAAGGAGTAGGTAGGGCAGTAAGTTCGGGAGTTGCTCTTAGGAGACACTCCTGGATGCGCCTCTGTAATTTCGCGGAGGTCTTCAAGTCTATGTTCAGCAAAGCCCCATTTCATGCTTCCTCCTTATTCGGAAACAAGGTGAAGGACGCTCTTACTAGGTGCAAGCAATTGGGAAAATCTCTCTGCTATTGGGAGTCTGTTTTTCCCTACCCTCTAGGCCTTATCCCAAGACCCAAAGGGGTGAGAAGATGTGGTTCAAAAAATCACAGAGGATTTTCATGACACCCAAGGTGAGTCCCCCTCCAGAGGCGGGGGAGGGAGTGGTAATTCTGGTAGATGCCACCCTAGGGGCAGAGGAGGCCCGCGTAACCAGGGAGACCGCAATTCCTTTCGTGGTTCTCCCTACCAGCGCTCCTGATGGGGGGCCCGACTGTGCATTTCCGGAGCCAGTCGGGGGTCGCATTTCACTATACGCAGAGGCCTGGCAAAGTATCACTCAGTACCAATGGGTATTAAAAATGGTTTCCGGAGGATATCGCATTCCCTTCTCTTCAGCTCCCCCTCCGATCAAAAAAATCCCAGATGTTCCACCCAATCAAAGGGATTCCACAGCTTCAGAGGTTTTAAAGCTGCTAGAAAAAGGAGCCATCCAGCATGTCCCCTCAGACCAGATTGGATTAGGGACTTACTCCAGATTCTTTTTGGTGCCAAAAAGACAGGGGACCTGAGACCCATTTTGGATCTCAGCAGATAGAACACCCATGTGAAGAAGTCTAAGTTCCGAATGGTCACATTGCAATCTATTCTCCCATTGTTGGGAAAAGAAGTGTGGATGTGCTCCATCAACCTCAAGGATGCTTACTACTATTATAAAGATGGACAGGGCATCCAGGAGTCATCCACGCTTCCAGCTGGGAGCCAGTCATTTTCAGTTTCGCTCCCTGCCCTTTGGTCTCACCACAGCCTCCAGGGTGTTCACCAAATGCATGGCAGTGGTGACGGCTCACTTGAGACGTCAGGGATTCCAATTGTTTCCGTACCTGGATGACTGGCTCATTTCTGCCACCACCAGGCATCTACTCCTACAGACCAGAGATGCCACAATCAAACTGTGTCAACAATTAGGTATCACTCTAAACTGGGAAAAGTCTGCCTTGTTGCCCTCGCAGCGTGTCACCTTTATAGGCGCCGAGTTAGACACTGTGCTCATGAGGGCATTTTTACCACTAGAAAGGATTCAAAGTTTACAACAGCAGGTGTACGCGTTGCTCCCTTTGAACAGAGTGAAGGCAACATTGATCCTCAAATTGTTGGGTACGATGGCTGCTACAATTATGCTGGTTCCTCTGGCAAGGCTACACATGGAGGCTCCTTCATTGGCTACTTCTTCACCCAGTGGTCTCTACAACATCTTCACTTTCTCATCTCATAATAATCAGACAGGTGCAAGCAGGATCTGCACTGGTGGCTGCACACCAGCAACCTCAACGTGGGAAAACCCTTCGTTCCGTCCCCTCCGGTTGCCACAGTGACCACGGATGTCTCCCAGATGGGGGGGGGGGCATTATCTAGGTAGGGCAGTCCAAGGCATGTGGCAGGAACACGAGATGCATCTGCATATCAGTGTCGTGGAGATGAGAGCGGTGCTACTAGCGTTGCAAGCACTTCAGAGCTTTCTTCCTCTCGGGACAGTTGCTATCCACCCAGACAATATGTCGGTGGTATGGAATCTAAACAAACTGGGAGGAACCAAGTTGTACTCCCTTTGCAGAGAGGCCATGCGAGTGTGGCAGTGGGCAGTGGCTTCCCAACGTTTTCTTGTAGCAATGCACATTCCAGGGAAGTCCAGTGTGATTGCCGACAGGTTGAGCAGAGCTATTCTGATGCCTCACGAGTGGTCCCTGAACAATCAGGTTGTGGAGCAGATTTTCTGCAGGTGGCGTCAGCCTTGCGACCTATTTGCCAGCCCCCTCAATACCAAATGCAGCAGCTGCTTCACCCTTATTCCCCCTCAGGGGGAGTCACCCAGGGACGCTGTAGTTCACGATTGGCCCTCCGGTCTACTGTATGCCTTCCTTCCTGTTCCTCTGCTGACAAAGGTTATACAGAAAGCGCAATCTTTGGGAAGCAAAATGATTCTGATTGCTCCACACTGGCCTCGTCAAATTTGGTTCCCCTTTCTCCATCCTTACCTAGTGGGTGCCCCTGGATTCTGGACCCTCAACCAGATCTGCTGACTCGTATGTCAGGGCAGCTCCATCCCTCTCTTCAGACTCTCCGGTTGACAGCCTGGCTCCTCCACTTCCATCATTAGTCAGGCTTCATCATTTTTCGCCGGAAAGTGGTTCATATTCTGTCTTCTCATAAGCCTTCCACCAGAAAAATCTATTCTAGCAAATGGAAGAGATTTTCCATATGGGCGCATGCAAGACAAATTGATCCTTATACAGCTCCAATTTCGTCATCCTGGAGTTCCTCTCCATGCTTTTCAACCAGGGATCAGCGGCTGCAACTGTTAAGGTCCAGTTGGCAGCTAATTCCACGTTTCATGTCACTGATGAACCTAGTCTCATGGCACATAGACTTTGTAAGGCATTCCTGAAGGGCACTATGCTGCTTCGTTCTCCAGTTTATGACCCAGTTATGCCTTGGGACTTAAATTTTGTTCTACAAGGTCTCACTTTGCATCCCTTTGAGCCTGTAGCCACTTGTGATTTAAAATATTTGATTTGGAAGACAATCTTTTTGGTAGCCATCACTTCAGCCAGACGTGTCTTGGAGCTTCAAGCCTTATCAGTTAGACCACCTTACTTGATTTTTCATAAGGACAGGTTTTCTCTCAGACCAAACCCTTCCTTTCTACCGAAAGTGGCTTCTGTTAGTAATCTAAACCAATCCATTGAACTACCTGTATTCTTTCCAGAGTTCTCGAACAAGGCAGAATTTAGATTTCATCAGCTGGATGTGCACAAACAATTATACATAGAACGAAGGATCTTAGAAAATCGGATCAGTTGTTTGTCTCATTTTCAGAAAACAGGATTGGGTCTCCTGTTTCCAAAGTCACCTTGTCTAGATGGATCTCCAGTTGTATTTCATTCATTTATGCTTCAGGTGGCAGGGATTTACCATTTCGAGTGAAGGCTCATTCTACCCAATCTGTGTCTACATCTACATCCTTTCAGGCCAGGTTGTCTATGGGATGATATTTATGCTGCGGCTACATGGGCATCTCCTCACACCTTTGTTACTTACTACAAGTTAGATTTGGTGTCCAGAGGCAAGTCTAACTTTGGTTCCACAGTGCTCAGGAATATTTTCCACTGAGCCTCCCAGGATTCAGGTGCTGGGGACGCTGTCCCACAGGTAAGAATGTAGGCGAGATTGGACTACATAACATCAAGAAGTTATGTTCTCACCATAACATTCGATGTATGTAGTCCATCTCGCCTCACATTCTTACCCCCCCCTCCTTCCCCCATCCTGGAGGACCTAGGGGTTAGGTATGGTTTCAAAATCCTTTCTGGTTGGTATGTTCTTCCTTCTCTATATGTTTTTGTGTGTGGAGAAGTGAGTGATTTAGCTCACAGCAAACTAGATCTGGGGAAAGGGAGCAGTGCAGCATGGGATACCCTCTTAGCCCAGCCAATTGAAAGGCTTCAAGCTAGAGTATGGCCGAGTCGAAGCCGAGGTTCGGCTCCGAACCCACGGGAAAGAATGTGAGGCGAGATGGACTACATACATCGAACGTTATGGTGAGTACATAACTTCTTGATTTGTACTGTGGATGTTGAGGATATCTGTCCGTAACCTCACTCAATACAACTTGCTTCTATATTTTAACCCTTTGGTATCTAGAAATAGATTCCTGAACTGATAAAAAATTAAAATTTACATTTCTTGAACACTTTTTAGAAGTAGACTGCTTAGATTCCTGTTGAACCTGAAACCACCCATTTACTGTTGGTTTTACTGTAGAAGTCTTTAAACTTTTTTTTACATATACTGTCTGACTTGGCTACAAAATTCAATATAATAAAAAGTGAATACTTACATAAGGTAGTTAATATGCGTTGTCAGCGGCCAGTCTTCTCGCAATTACTTAAGGATTCCCTTGCCCCGCTAATATCACATTACTAATTTGAAAGGATGTCTTCTTGCTTTGGACACTGAGTGTTCTTGAAATTTCTTGGTACTTTAAAAAAGCTGATGTGATATTGTCTTTTCCATCCATCCCTCAATGCATGGGTTTTTGAATCTGACCTCTGATCCATCTTTGGCTACTTCTACACTTTGGATCTTGTGCTCAGGCTCCACCCCATACCCATAATGCCTGTGTAGAGAGCATCCTACTTCAGATCTCATTTAACATTGTTAGCAAATGATGGATCTTGGTGTTTAAGAAAGACTTTCGCGAAATTTCTCAGAAAGATAAGTGACTTCTTTATTTGCAGTTGACTTTTATTTGTATTGTATATCCAACCCATCTATTGGCACTTTGTGCATATTTTTTCCCTCCCCCTTTCAATTCCTCCTCCTCTTCACTTTTTCCTGTTGCTCCTGACATGAGGCTTTACAAAAAATAAATATTTCTTTAGGGTAATTTCCTAATTTTAAAAGGGGTGTTTCTTTTTTGTTGGTGTCTTTACCTCTTTTTCTTTTTTCTTTTAAGATGGCAGATAAGCCTTCAGGTTTTAAAAAAACTGTCTGTTCACTCAAGCTTCCAAATTCGGATGCACATGATTTTGAATCTGGACATCTCTTGCTCCATCTTCTAGGTTTTTGGTCAACAGGCCGTCAGTGAAAGGAGAAACAGACACATTTTGAAGGGGCTGCTTCAGCCTTCCATTGGAGAAGAACCACTTTTGGATTCTGGAAGTCTGCTGCTGCTTCTTTCTCTCCTTCATCTGAAAAAGTTTCCGACAAATCCAAAGATAAACAGAGGGATTCAGGCAAGGAAAAAGAGAAGTCAAACTCTAACACAAAAATATCTCTAGAAGACACCCCTGTCTGCTGTGATACACAAGATTTCCAGACATTCTGAGTCAAAGCTGTTTTTGAATTCTATAATTATAGGATCCCATACTCCTCCCAGGTTCTCCAAGTCCCATCTCCCCTAGGTTCCAGTCTCCAGTTTTCACAGGACAGACTTTATTATTCTAGACCACCCTACTCTACCTCTTCTCTTAGATCAGCTAGATCTGTTTGGAACCTCACTGAAGCTGACATGGACAGGATGACAAGATTTCTTTGGACTCTGATCTAATTGGGGGTCCTTCTCCCTGTGTCTGCTGTTGGAGACAGAGGAACTGCTACTTCTCACTCTTTAATGGTGCTTTCTCTGATCTGACCTCTTAGATCTGAGACTCCATCCTTCATAGACTCCAATGAGTTATCTGATGAAGTTGGCAACAACCCTGTTGGATCTGTCTCTGTTACAGAGCCAAACTGTCTGTATGGAGTCCAGCAGGGTGGGATCAGATCAGATGTCTTTAGATCCTTTCCTCCCTCTAGGAGCCTTTGGTACCATCACAGGTATTTCCATAACAAGGCCTGCTTGGATGCAGTTATGTGACTTTGTGGAACATTTCAAGACATCCTTTGCCCCTTCTGTGCTGGTTAAAGAAAATGTATTGATTTACACATGGCTACTCTATAGTCCTTATGCAGTACCTCTAATTGCATTATCTCTAATGCCATAGAGGGTGTGTCTAGAGCAGCCATTACAGGTATTTCCATAATCAAGCATGCTTAGATGTTTGTGAAACATTTCAAGATGTCCTTCATCAGTGCCCCATGCAATGGATCAATCCTTTTCTGTCCCAAGGTTAAGGAGACTATCTGAAGAAGAGAAAAGAATGTTAAATCCTTGTCTGCTGTAGGGATCAAATTCTCCACCCCTCAAAGGACCTTCTCCAGGAACCAGAAGAGAGGAAAGAGAATTTGATCTTGTAAATCCCGGAGTTATGCATCTGATACTTTTGGAGAAAGAGTCACTCGAAGCAGAGGGGGAAACTTTTTTCTAATGGACATCTCCCTAGAGGCAGAAGTGACTTGCAAAACCAGGGCTTCAGAGGCTCTTTCTCGGAGAAGTCTTTCTAGCACTTCAGAATGGGGTGCCCAACTGTCACACTCTGGAGACAGCCAGGGGGTTGCTTATCCTTGCACCCAATGACCTGGACAGCCATTACTCAAGATAAATGGGTGCATAGGAGTATTAGAGGCTATTTCATTCCCTTCCATACTCTTCCTCTATGCGTGAAAAGAATTCCCAATGTTCCACCTCACAAAGGGAAGAAGCCACTTCAGAAATAAGGAAACTGTTAAGAAATTGATTCATCCAAGAGGTCCTTCCAGACCAGGGAGTATCTGGAATTTACTCAACATGGTAGTGGTTCAGTCCATTCTTCTCTTACTGAGAAAGAATAACTGGATGTGCTTGATAGATCATCAGGGTGCATACTGACCCATAAAAATGGGCAGATGCTCCAGGAAGTACCTTCAGTTCTGGCTGAGAGCTAGTCATTTCTAGTTCAGAGCTCTGCTCTTTGATCTTTCTACAGCCCCCCAAGGTGTTTACCAAGCATATGGCAGTAGTGGCAGCTATTTTATGGCTGCAAGTTTTCTGGATATTCCCTTATGTGGATGACTGACGCATCACCATTCCTATGAGGAATCTACTCATTTAAGCCAGAAACTCCATGCTCCATCTGTGTACTGATCTGGGGATTACAGTAAATATAATAAAACTCAAGACACAGCCAGTTGAATCATTAGTTTATTGGAGCACTTCTGGAACAGACAAGAGTTGCATTGCTTCACCAATAAGCACATGATGTGTTATCGCACCAGAAACCACCAGCAAAACTAATACTTCACCTTCTGGGCTCTCTGGCAGCTTCTATCACACTAGTCCCGCTAGCCATATTCTACATGCAAGTACTTCAGTGGACTCTGGCAGTTCAGTGGTTAATAAGGAAACTGCCCATGTCTGTAGTGTCAGTAATGAACATTTCTTGAACACACATACAGTGGTGGCTGGAATCTGTTCATGTTCTACAGGGATGTCCTTTTATTCTTTCTTCCCCGAAGCCACATTGACTATGAATGTTTCCCAACTGTGGTGGGGGGTGGGCATTATCTGGGAAAGACTGTCAAAAACACATGGCCAAAACAGAGTCTAGTCTTCACATTAATATATTGTAGATGAGAGCAGTTCTCCTAGTGTTGCAGGCTTTTCAGGACTCTGCCCCCTTGGGTGTGATTTGAATCCAGAAAGACAACATGGCAGTTGTTTGGTACATCAACCAACAAGGAGGAATTAGTTCTTATCCACTGTGCTGAGAGTGTGACAATGGGCAATGGCGAGATCTTCTTGCCTTTTTCTAATAGCAGTGCATATCCTGTGGAAGTCCAGAGTGGTCCCTCAATCTATTAGTAATGGAGTGGATCTTCAGCCATTGGGACCGACCTTGTTGCGACATCTTTGCCTGTCTCCACAACACCAAATGCAATAAGTTATGTGCTCTAATTCCACAAGAGGGGGGAGTCACCTAGGGATGCTGTAATGCACCCTTGGTCAATGGGACTGCTTTATGCCTTTCCTGTTACTCTCTTTTACGGCTTTAATCAATTCATTGTTTAAATTCTTTAAGGAGTGCACACACTAATATTTACACATTATATTTTTGTACCATACCCGTCTTTCATTCTCTGACTTTCTACTTTTATTTTCCGTAATACAATTTTCTCCTGATATGTTTTACATTCTTCATTAATACTCTTTTTCCTCTTTTAAAACTTTTTAACAAGTTCCATTCCTTTTCATATTTCTGATGCATTATTTTGGTTAATAATTTGTCTTGCTTTTCTTTCAGCCACTTAGGTGCGATGACACTGCATATACAACAGGATTTATCAATTCCAAGCCTTCTCCTTCTTTACTATTATACAAGTCCTCTTTTAACAGGGTTTAATTTAGAGCCCCATATAAAGACAAATATTATGTTAATTATCTTTTTCTTGAAACTATAAGTTAAATTAAATATCCCAGCCATATAGACCAATTTTCCTAATAAGAGTTTATTAAATATATTTTCTACTTGAAAGATCATATGAAAGCTTTCCAACATCTGCAAATATTTTTCATTTTATCTAATATTTTCTCCCACTGTAACTGTATAATATCCCGAGTACAAAATCTTAAACCTGGTAACCTTATCTATCTTAAATTCAATACTTCTTATTACACAGTTACATCCCAATTCTTTACTCTTTTTCCTCTTAAAATTAAGGCCTACAGTCTTCTTTCAAATAAACTAATAATGCTTCTGTACTTTTTATATCCGTAGTACATTACACACTATCTTCAGCATAAGCGAACATAATCGGAATGTCTACATCATCCTTCTTAGATTGTCTTGCTGTTTTCATGTTGTAATTTACATTGCTTTATATTAAATTTATTACTAATGTGCAAAACAAAAACTACTCAAGGGACAAGCCTGTCTAATCCCTTTCTTTATATGTATTTCTTTACTAAACCACCTGTTCACCAGAACTTTTATTTTATTGTGATTACATGCAGAAATACAAACCTCCTTTATTTTGCTACTAATATTTTACACTGTTTTCTCATAAAATATTATGGTGAATAGTATCAAGGACTTTATTGAAATCTCTAATCATTATTTTAATGTCTTCTTTTTTCAGTTAATGTCTCATATTTATTTCCCATTCCAAATAACATTTCCTTACATTTGCTTTTAAAAGCAATCTACTGTTCTGACCAATTTTGATAAAATTCTCATTTTTATATGATCGTTCCATAATTTATTGCATTCTTTCCCTTTTCACTCCATTATACTTTTCTTATTCCCTTGTACTCCAAACCAGTCTGATTATCTGAAAAATGTGTACTATAACTGCTCCTAATAACGATATGCCTAATGAAAGTATGAAATAAACTATTTCCGTCTTATACTTTCCTCTACTAGACGTCCATTGCTTTATATTCCAAAACTTTAATTGACTACATTTTATAATGCCCAACACTTCTTGCATCTTTATATTTTTGTCTTTCTTCTTAAATTATGATTAGTCTCCTACTGTTACTATTTCAGTATTAACTGTTACATAATCATTTTGTTAAACATGTTCTCTCTCTTTCTCTGATTGGTACATATGCATATAATGCCAATATTCTATACACCTGATTTTGCCATCTTATGTCCAAAATAGTTATTCTACACAGTACTAATAACATAACTTCCAAAAATTTTAATTGATTTTTTTTTACATAACATAGCTGTTCTTGAACATGTATCTTTACCCAAATTGTCCCAGTGTGAAAACAGAAACTCAACAGAGAAGGCCAGTAGACTTTTTTGCTTAGCAAATACCTCAAGGATTTTCATTTGTACTGTATTCCTTGCCTAGGTGCTGACCACAACGTGCCTTGCTGTCGGTTTTGTTCTAAATTTAACCAACGCACTGTTAAGCGTCTGTATATTTTTGCTTCTAAATATTTTGGTTCAAGATTTAACTACCCTGAAATGTCGTCGGTTAGCGATCCGACTACCGGAGTTCACAAAAAGCGCAAGGAAGAAGACACAGAGACAGACCGTCGAGGTCCAAAACCAACGACGAAGCTTCTCCTAAGCCAGTTGCCGGTACTCAGTGAGGTGTTTTCGCAGCCCCTGATACCCACTACTTTTGAGTCGCAGGCCTCTACCGAGACCCATTCGGAGTCCGGTATGCCGTGAGATTCGGAAAGTATTGAACCCGCGGATGTCTCTCCCTCGGATGGGTCTGGAGCCGCTGAGCAGGCACCTGTTTCTGAGGGTGTTTTCAGGCCTCAACTTTTTATATTAAACCGATGCCATCAACAAAAACAAGGTCAAAAACAACTTTTATGTCTAAAAAACTGACGCATGAGCCACGTGCTAATGGCTGAGGATTTAATTACCTTGATCAGGGGTTCCCAACCCCCCCTGCTAAGAGGCCTAGGCAAGGCACTGATTATGAATCTTCAGATCAGGTTTCCATTTCTTCTGATTCCTCTTCTGATCAGGAATTTTCTGTTCCACCTTATGAGGATTCTGATGCAGAGGAATCCATTCCATCTGCATCTCCTCCTGAGGATTACTCTTTTGGAGAGACTTTGCATACTTTAAGGGAACATTTTCACTGGGAGAGTCAGGACTTCTCTGAATCAAAAAAGAGGCTTAGGGGATTTCTTTCTTCTTCCTCAGCAAAGGCCTTTGGCAATACCTCCTGCATTAGACATTGTGGATGATGTGTTCTCAGAATCAAGCATGGCTCCTGATTCCTTGCCTCCGGCTCCTAGTAAGCCAGACAGATATTACAGGGTTCCTGACTCCCACAAATTTCTTTTCAAAAATCCTGCTGCTGATCCTGAGACTATTTATCAGGGTCCCAAGGGTGTTAAGGCTTCTACAGCCAAAAATCCTACCCCTTCTGATAGAGATTCCAGGGCGCTGGATAGATGGGATAAGAAGGTTTATATGTCTGCAACCTTGGCAATCAGGACTTTAAACTGCCAGTTCCATATGCTTAAATATCAGCAGCATGTTATGGGCTTACTGAAACAGAAAATGATGTTGATTTCTGATTGTGTGGAAAATAGAGTTACAGGACTTATTGCATGCAGCAGAACAGGTTGGAAAGCATACTTTGCAATGTGGTTTTGATTCCTTGGAGGCCTCTTGTAGGGCCGCAGTTACTGAATCTGTGATAAGAAGGCATGCCTGGCTCAAGGAGCAAAATCTGCCTGATCGTGTTAAAGCTAAGTTGTTGGATGCCCCTTTGCAGCATGATACTCTGGTAATAAGGCAGAAGAGGTTTTAAAGAAAATGGAAGACCAAGCTAAATTTATACAAACGGTAAAAGATTTTTTGCAAGTGCAGCCACCCAGGTTCAGTAGGCACTGGCCTACTAAAAACTGGCCCTTTCCTGTGTCCAACAGAGCCACTCAGGGCAAACCCAGGCACTCAAAAGGCTCCAGATATCAATCACAGGGATCTTACAGGTCAAAGCAATGGGGTGCCTCTACCTCCAAATCTGGAGGTAACAAAGCACAACCCTACAGTAAGCAGCTTCACCATCTCCAAGCACTTATCTTTTGGCAGCCCCCTTGGGAGGAAAACTAGCACTTCATGCTCAAAATTGGCAGTTAATTACCCAGGACAAATGGGTATTAAACATAGTATCCCAGGGGTACAGATTTCATTTTCATACTTTGCCAATTCCAAATGGATGGCCGGATCTGCCACAAAACCAGTGGTCAGAGGCCCAGAAACAAGTCATGTCCCTCATGGATATGAGGGCTATTCAACCGGTGCCAGAAAAGGAAAAAGGACAAGGTTTTATTCAGCACTTTTCCTGGTACCCAGAAAAGACAATTCATGGCATCCAATACTGGACTTATCGATTCTGAACACGTTCCTGGACATTCCAAAATTCAAAATGCTGACTTTACAACAGCTACTGCCTATGCTAGGCAAGAATGCTTGGTTAGTAACTCTAGACTTAAGAGGCATACCTGCATATCCCAGTAAGGGAATCTTGCAGAAGATACCTCCGCTTCAAAGCAGGCTTTTTGCATTACCAAGTTTCTGCATTGCCCTTTGGCTTATCTACTGCACCCAGGGTCTTTACAAAGTGCCTGGCACCAGTAATTGCATTCTGCAGACAAAGAAACATTCAAATTTATCCTTATCTGGACAATTGTCTCATTCAGGAAGGGGATAAGGACACTCTTCAACATCTGGCATTTGTAAAAAGGCTTCTAGCATGCCTAGGGTACACCGTAAATGAAAAGAAATCACAACTGGTACCCTCTCAAATAATTACATTCCTGGGTGCAAGCTTGACTACAACTGCCCAGATGGCTTACATCAAACAATTGCAATTGACAACATACTTCAAACAAATTGCAACAAAAACCCAGTTATCTGCAAGACAAATTCTGCAGGCGTTGGGGTTCATGGCATCCTGCATTCTACTAATTCCATATGCGAGACTGCATATGAAGAAACTTCTGTGGTACCTAAAAAGTTTATGGAGTCAACAGTGTCACTGCCTGGAAACAATGACCCCTCTCATTCCCTGCCTACAGCAGGAGTTTCTTTGGTGGGCAGAGACATGTCACCAAAACAAGAGACTGTCATTCACTCTACCCCCTGCCACCCAAACCCTAACTACAGATGCATCAGACTATGCTTGGGGGGGCCCACCTGGCAGGGAGATGCATTCAGGGCAAATGGAACCCAAACCAAATGCATCTGCATATCAACCAGAAAGAAATGCTAGCTGTTCAGAATGCTCTGACAGCCTTCAAGGACTTGCTTCATCCGGACAACTACAGATAAAGATGGACAACACCACAGTCATGTGGTACATAAACAAGCAGGGGGGGGGTACCCATTCCTACCCCCTTTGCAGACTAGCCATGGCCTTGTGGAACACAGCCTTGACTTACCAAATACATCTTCAAGCTCAATTCCTGCCAGGAAAGCAAAATACTCTGGCAGATGACTTAAGCAGAAATCTTATGGACCCGCACGAATGGAAACTGGATCCACAAATCTTCAACATGTTAACACAGAAATGGGGAAGCCCAGACATAGATCTATTTGCCTCTCCCCAAAACTATCAGTTGGACAAATTCTGCACGAGAACTCATCACAAAAAAGCATGGAAGGTGGATGCTCTATCCTTCAGCTGGAAAAACCCATCAGTCTATGCCTTTCCCCCTCTGCCTCTACTCTCCAAGGTCTTACTAAAAGTCAGACAGGAAAAAACAAAAATGATTTTAATTGCTCCAGACTGGCCTCGCCAACACTGGTATCCGCTTCTAAGGAATATATGTCACACCTTCCTCCTTGGTACTTGCCTCAGACACCTCACCTACCGTCTCAGCAGAACTATCAAATTCTGCACATTCAGCTCCAAACTCTGAATCTTGCAGCATGGCTAATCAACTAATTATTCAAACCACATCTCAGTAAACCTGTGATGGATGTCATTTTAATGCCAGAAGGCCTAGTACTAGAAAATCTTATGCTGATAAATGGAAGAGATTCTGTGCTTGGAACCAAGCACAGGGACTAGACACAGCAAAGCCCAATATTCCTCAGATTTTACAATACTTGAATGAGATGCTTGACAAGGGCCTATCTTTTTCTTCAATACAAATCCATGCCTCTGCCATCTCGGCTCATTACAACACAGAGCCTCCCCTGCTAAAACAGTACCTCAGAGGGGCCAAAAATTTAAGGCCTCCGATGAGAGCACCAACTCCCGCATGGGACCTCAATTTTGTGCTGGAAAAACTCACCCTACCTCCTTTTGAACCAGCAGCTACTCCGGATATAAAATGTCTTTCTTGGAAGACAGCTTTTCTTTTGGCAGTCACTTCAGCTATAAGGGTTTCAGAACTACAGGCTCTCATGGCAGTGGAGCCTTTCATTATATTTTACCCGGACAGGGTGGCCCTCAGGACCAATCCTTCCTTTATGCCTAAGGTGGTATCCACTGTGGCTCTTGACCAGACCATTCACCTGCCAACTTTTTTCCCAAATCCACAGAACAAGGGGGAGTGAATTCTGCATTCATTGGATGTACACAGACAACTAAGATTCTACTTAAACAGGACAAAATCTCTAAAAAAAAGTCTGAGCAACTACTGGTAGCATTTGCTGCAGGATCAAAGGGGAAGGCTATATCAAAGCAGACTATTTCTAAATGGATAAGCCACTGCATTCGTTTCTGCTATTTGCACCATGGTAAACCTGTGCCCAAGGGGATCAGGTCCCATTCCACCAGGGCTGCCTCTACTTCAGCAGCTTTTCTCAGAGGGGTCCCAACCAAAGACATTCTAGAAGTTGCTACTTGGAGCTCAGTTCATACGTTCACAAAGCATTACCATTTACCTTCTCTAAATCCAGGGCAGGCTTTGCCACTGCAGTCTTGCAGGGCCTTATAGTTGCTCCTAATGCTGTTTAGTTCCATCCTTCCATCCGTAGCTTTGGGATTCTACCCAAATGTAATGACTGCAACAGTGAAACATGAAGAACATAGTACAGTTGTGTACACTTACCATAAATGTAGATGTTCAACTGTATTCACTGTTGCAGTCCGGGTTACCCACCCGCCATCCCCCATTTTATACCTTTTCTTTCCTTCACTATACTCAAAAGCCTTTGTGGTGTATTTGCTTTTAGTTGAAGGTAAATTTTATGTTTCTAAGGTGCATTTATATATGTACTGTTTATTTATATATCTTTGCTCCCCATTTGGGGGGCACCTGACATCTGGGGCAAGAAAAACTGATTAAAATGGTGCCGGCTGCATGTTTTATACCCCTTGGACGACCTGACCTCATGGAAGAGGAGACAGCAACTGATGCAGGACCCAAGACTTTGTTATTCAGGCCGACTGAGGGCAACCTGCCAGCAGATTACCCAAATGTAATGACTGCAGCAGTGAATGCACTCGAACATCTACATTTATGGTAAGTGTACATAACTGTACTTTAAGGCTGTAATTAGTAAAAACCCTGATGTCTGCCTAAATGCTGGCCATTCTCATTTGGCCCTTAACTGTGTTGACGGTGTTGAATGGACTGGCTGGCAGACAATGTGGGGAAAAATGCCCCCCCCCCACAAAAAAAAAAAAACACGCAACTACTGCTCAAGTCTTTTTCTGAGCCAGCAAAGCAAGTAAGTGGTGGTTTTATTGCATAACCATTAAGTTTGCTTCATTTGCTCAGGTTATAGATGTCTTAATAGTTGTAATACATGCTTTTTTCCCCTGTAAGAGAGTGCATAAGTATAAAAGCTGCAACTAGCCATGCTTACACAGGGTAATGGTTTTCTGTTTGTTGTCTCCTTTTAGAGCGTTTTCACTGGACTGTTTTGATGACTATCAGAAGCACTTCACTGTCATGAACTACGCAGAAGAAGCACCCCTAAAGCAGGTATGTCAGGGTTAAACATTTCTGCGAAATTCAGCATCTGTATGCGTTCATTGAATAAAGCTATAAGGAGGAAGAGCCAGCACTAAAAATATACGAAGACACAAGAAGATGTGAACAGAGCTTGCGTAAGATTGCCTAGTTTTATACTTACAGTTTTCCTGGTTGCACAGATAGTTGCTGCCATGTGTATGCTTATTGCATATGCATGGGTAGTTCTGCCTTCTCTTTGGAGGGCTCACTGGTTCTAGGATACTTCATCAAAAGCAATTACATCAAAAGCAGCATAAAAAAATCCATAGTCAAAAATCAGTGAAATCAGAAATCATTCAGTTGGAATAAGATATCCATTGAAAATCTACAAAATACACCCAAAGTACGCAGTTGCTCATAGGCTGCCACATCCCCACATGCCACCTAACCTTAAACCTAGCCATAGGCCATAAATGTAATTCTGTCTTAGACCCCAATGTTAATCCTGAAGTCATTGACTTTTACACGTAGGACAAAAAGAGGACTAAAAGTGGCATTTCTTTCAGTTTGATATTTGATTTGACCAAGCCATATTTTATCCATGTTACAAATAACCTTTGTTACATTATAACAAGTTGTATTCAGCCAAAAGTCTTGATGATGATGATGTTAGTTTGTGTGTGCATCAGGCCCTTCACTTGGCTTCCACAGAAAGATAAGCATCATTTTTAAGAACCTCTTCTTTGTCAGTCATAGAACTGTGTGAAACTTTGGCTGTATTTGTAATATTGTTTAAATTTAGTATTTTGTATAGACTGATATGACGTCCTTGAAATATCTTGCACCAAGTGTACTTGTGGGACACAGATTTTGTCTAACATTAGCATTCTATTTTATTTATTTATTGTTACCTGGGGAGAACCACCAGGTGCCCAACTGTGATCACTGTTTTCTCTAATAACAAGACATTTCTTCAGTGTGCCCAGAATTTACTGGATTTTAATAGACTTATTATTATTAACAGGACAACCACCAGTCCAGATGGAGAGCGCTGTATCACTGCTCAAAAACAAAAGATAGCTCCAAGGAATGAGTGAACTAGACAAACTCTTCCCCAAAATAAAATTAACAGTAAATGAACCAGGGGGCACCCCCACCACTCATGCCAAGGCCTGAGGATGTCTAATCTGGTGAGGCATTGCCTTGTCTGCCCTAGATTGCCCAGCCTGTTTCAACTGAGTCCCCAGTTGTCCTGATCTCTTTTGAGATGGGCAGAGATGTTATGCCATATGATTGCCTCGGCCCTTAGCAAGTTTCATGAAAGCCAGTCCAGATTGTAGTTTTCAGATGCCTGTGATAGATGTCTTTCATGAATTCCTGTTATGTCATTGAAAGGATTCTTCCAGTAAGGTATCACAACTGTTCTAGTAAGAGAAGCTCCTGAAGACCCGGTTTATCTTTGTTTGTGGGCATGCCGTCTTGAGGAAGAGCATCCATCTACCTTCGTTTGGGGCTGACAGCCAAGGTTTGGACACCTGCTCTGCCAATACCTGTGTCCAGCCCGTGCCACGTTAACTGCTGAAAGTTTATGCAGGACAATGTAGCCATGTGGCTGTACAAATTTTGCCCACAGACAGCTGTGTTTTCCATGTCGGGAGTATCTCCTTCAGTAGAGCAAGAGAGAGAATCCCCTTCCCCAAATTCTTTGAACACTGACCTGAATGAGGAGGATCCTGCTTTATTCAGGAAGATCTTATCCCCTTTGGGCTATAGCATTGATAATAAGGAAACCATATTATTGGCACCCTCCAACCTCACAATGATGTGTCTTTTGGAGGAATGTGTAATCTTATGAGAAAGCATTTTTAGTGGGGTTCAGAAGAGATGTTGAACTCGCATAAGAGTTACTTGGATCTCTTGAGCTTGGACCACAACCAGTGGTTGCCCCCCCCCCCCCCCCCCCAATAGTGTTACAGGCTTTCGAAGATACTTTGGAAATGGTATCCTTTGAAACCCTTCTGGGATGCACACCACATGCAAATTCCTGCTTATGAAAAAAAAAAAACAGTAGCTGATCTGGCAGTATCCTTTTGTGGGAGCTGCTAATGGCTTCAGAATGACTCCTGGACGAGTCACACTTTAAAATGATAAGGAGAACAGAGATTTGACAATTTGTGAGGTAAAAAAGGTCTGTACCTCTTCTACTCTAGACATCAGGACTGTTAACTGCCAAATCCACATTAAGTGTTTTGGCAAATAATGCATACGGGCGTACTGTGCGTTTAAGCACTACAATACAGTCCCCCCATCTTTCCTTATATATTGGGCTGCTTTTTAATAAAAGGTTTTACAAAAGTTTTAAGCCACAGCCTAAAGAAATCCACTGTATCTAAAAAAGAAAGATTTCTTTCTCTAGCAAGACTCGTTTAAAGGTGTTTCTTTAGTGGATTCTGGGGACAAAACCTCCAGGATCACTTTTCAGATTCAGGTTCATTGAGATATAATAACCATAACCACTTAAAGATGAATTAAAATAGAGTACAAAGGTAATAATGCAATAACTGCGATATAGTGGCAACGTGCATTTCCTTTTTATATGTAACATTTCCTTTTTATATGTACTGCTTTGACTAGGTTAGTTCCATTAGGTCAGCACCCTCTTGTCACGGGAGACTTGAGGTGATAACTTTTTATATGTACTGCTTTGACTAGGTTAGTTCCATTAGGTCAGCACCCTCTTGTCATGGAGACTTGAACGTACATTTCCTTTTTATATGTACTGCTTTGACTAGGTTAGTTCCATTAGGTCAGCACCCTCTTGTCATGGAGACTTGAGGTGATGATTTAGACAGGACACCAGGGAACTTTTCTCACTCCTTTTGATAAATGCTGTGGAATCTTGTGTGTCCTCCTGAGCTTCCACCAGCTGAGGCAGATGGGGCCTGCATTTAACATCTCATCCGATGGACAGCAACTCCACCCCCACCCCACCCCCCACGCACTATAGTTGTCAGTGTGGCCAAGTACCTGATATGTGAATAGAACCCACATCATTATGCAACGAAACACAGTGTGCTACCTGTTGACTGCAAGCAAACATGTTAGTTTTTCATCCCCCCTTCAAGGAAAATACTGAAAGACAAAAATGCAGTAACATGAACTACTTAGTACTCTTCATCTGGTCTGCTAAAGTAACACCAGTACAAATAATTTATATCTGAATGTTTTGGTGTGTAGCACCATACCTTCTGAACTTATTTGGTCAAGTATTCTGGGCAAAGCCAAAAATAAAGTGGGAGGAATAAAAATTGGGAACCATGTTTAATACTCTAATTCACTTAAGTTAATAGAACAAGTTTTGCATCAATATGCATTTTTTAAGCAGTACAAAATATAAAACTGTCCAACTTTAACAAGTGATTTATCAGAAAATCAAAAATATTTTGAGGCACAAGACAAATATGTGAAGTGAAGTCAGGGACACTTGGCAAAAATAGGGACAGTTGTATGGTATTGGTAGTACTCAAAAGGCAAAAGTCTGGTCACAATAATCCATTCCAGGATTTATTCTTTGGATGTTCAGGATTTTAAAATGACGCAGTTATGATTTTCTGAATGCTACTACAACTGTCTATGAACAAGTCCCAACAGAAGACTTTAAGGATTGATAGTTTTAATGACTACAATAATTAAAACTGCATATCATTAAATTCGTAAACCAAGGCTGCTTTATTTCCATACACAGTATGTGGCTTGACATTACCTTAACATCAACAAGCAAAAATAAAGAAACTGCAGCCATAGTCAATTTTCTGTCTTCAAAATATGGAGCACTGTACTGCCTCTCATAAGATGGAACAAAATGGACAAAATGTGGAACATTTTACAAACGCCTAGGGAGGGAGCACAGGGTGTGGTTAAATGTTATTTTACACTTGTTTTACCACATATCCAGTTCTTTAAGACCCTGGAGAAGCAACAAACTCCAAAGCGAAGCAACCCCCCCCCCAAAAAAAAAATCCAGTCAGCATTAATACAGTTGAGTAGGCTTACAACATCAAGAATAATATACCATACCAGAACACCAACAAGCAAAAGCATTAGAGAAACTACCACCATAGTCAACCTTCCGTCTTTAAAGTGCATAATACAATATGGAACAGGTGGGTAAAACATAACATATTTACAGTACTAACAACTAGAAAGAAAGCTCCCACCGTAGTTAGTTTTTTAATGCCCCAAATCTCTCTCTGCTTCTTGGAACGGTCACTTGGTTACAAAATAATTTTTTTTTAACACCATGTGGAAAACAAAAAGTAATATATCAGTTGGTTGAAAAATATTGATCTGATGTCAGTCTTCACATAGTCCTTGACAGTGGGTTTGGTTCCGAACCTCGCAACCCACTGTTATTCCAGCTCATGCCTTTCAAAAACTCTCGAGCTCAGCTCTACCCATAATGCTGCTCACCAAATTACCCCAGATCTCTCTACTTAGCTCTCAAGTGACAGCATTTTAAAACTGTACATTTATATTTTCTTGTTCTCAATGCAGTTTCTTTCTCTACCTGCTTTAAACTTTGTGCCCTCTCCTCCCTTTCTCGTTTGGTGCTTGTGCGAGTGTTTATCTTTTGCTAGCCCTGTCGTGCCATTGTTGGTACTCTTTCCTTATCTTAACTGGTAATTTTTTTGTACCACTGTTGGTACTTTCTTGACTTCTTGTCCTTCTTCCAAAAAAAAAAATCTATATAATAATATTTATATAAATAGTAGTAGTAATTTCCATTTCCTGTGTCTGTGCATGTGTGTTTCTCTAACTGCAGATAAGCCTGTTAAAGGCACCTTGGGCTTTAAGAGGTGTTGCAAATGTGACAGGAAAATGCCCAACTGTGATGGGCATAACTTGTGTGTTTATTGTCTGGGGCTGTTCACTTGTAGGAAGACTGTGCCAAATGCCATAACATCAATCATAGGGCACTAGTTGACTGCAAGAATAAGTTCATCTTGAAAGGCCTTTTGAAGTCAGGATTTGAAGAGTCCTTATTGGGATCCAAGACCGAGGCTAGCTCAACTTCTTCCTCTTTTTCTTCCAGCAGAATGAAGACACAGAAGAAGAGAGCTCACTCTGTTCTGACTGCTTCTCCGGAACTGCCACTTAAAGTTCCGAAATCTCTTACGGTTCTGAAAGTCTCCTCTGAACCATTAGGTCAATCATTCCAATTTTCGATGCCATTGGTGCCTGTTCCGCACCGACTTCCTTGATACTGACAACAACTTTGGACTCCTCTGCACTGAAATCACAGGAACCAAAGGAATTCTCCTCCCAGCAATTGCCACAAATTAGATATTTTCCTTCAGTGGATCCCTTTGCAGACCCCCCCCCCCCCAAGTCCTTTCTTAGAGAGGCATCCGCCAAGATCTCTATCCATTGCTTCTACCTGATCCACCAGAAGTTTAATCGAATCGGATATTATGAGGATGGTGGACCAGCTCCTGGTGGCGAGGGGATTGTCATCGACTATGGTTCCTAACACCTTTGTTGCTGGAACCTTGGTCACTTCCACCCTGTTCTTCTTCCTCGTCTGACTCCTTATGAGTCTTTGGAGCCCCTGGTGTCGACTGTTCTGGCCTCAACTGTTTCAGTGCCAGTTAAAGCTCCTTCTTCGGCACTGATTACCACCCTGAGTGCTTCGGGGTTCTTGGAGCCATAGCTTCATTGCAGGTCCTGGGGGGGATTGTTTTGTCTTCTGCTTTTTCAGAGCTGTCCATGCCCCTCAGTACTTCAGCTTGGTCCTGGCTTCGACCTGTGAGGAGGAGGCTTCCTCAGAGCGGGATGGGATCACAATTCCAGAGGAGTCTATTTCAGTTCAGAACTCCCATCCCTCTATGGGGGGGGGGGGTCCTGCCTTCCAGGCCATGGAGATGGCCTTGTCCATTGCAGGCAGTCACTCGTTGCCTACCCAGTCAACCAGACAGCTGGTCTTTCCCCTCAACTGGAGCTTCCTCCAGCCTCTTCCCTGGGACAGAGGGCACAGAAGTCTCAAGATCCAACCACTGTGGTTATGCCCTCCTTGGAACCCTCTCCAGAGCATTCCACAGAAGAGGTTCCTGCGAAGAGAAAGTGCAAGAGGAAGTACTTGGACTCCCCTGAAGAGTCATTCACAGAAGATAATGATTTTGATGAAGGAGAAGGTCCCCCCCCCCCCCCAAGTATTCCCCTCATGGTGTTTCCTTCGGGGACATCCTAGAGATGCTGAAACAAAGGGGTGGCTGGACTTCCCGCCATCCTTCCTTAGAGCAATCAGTATATCTTGAGGATTTTCATGCCCAACCCTCCACTTCTTGGATTTCTCTGCCTGCTGATGATGTCATCAAACTGATCGTTCAGCTGGTATTGAAGTTGCCTGATTCTACCCTAAGAGACCAGACCACCTGTTGTCATCCCCTAAGGATCAACAGCACTGGGCCAAGGGAATTCCAGTAGACATCGTGGTGGTAGTGGCAGAGCCACTAACAAGGAACTTGCCAAAGAAAGTTCCTCTATTCATCCTCCTAATAAGGAATCTAGGACTATAGATAGATTTGGGAAGCGCATATATGCTTCATCGACCTTTGCCCTTAGGTCCTTGAATTACATGGCACATTTTACCAGGTTGCAGAGTGATCTGATTAAAGAACTGTCAGATACTGTGTCAGGAGCAGTAACTGAAGGAGTTCAAGACAAAGTGGCTTCTCAGCTCGCCACCCTTGAATCGATCTCCAACCCGTATGAGGCTAATTGTGTATACTACTGAAGGGACAGTGAGAGCTGTGGGTTCAGGCATAGCCAGCAGGAGACACACCTAGATGTGCTTATGTGAGTTCATGGAACCATTTAAGTCTTCTTTCATCAATCCTGCATTTGACAGAAAATCCCTATTTGATCCAAAAGTGAAAGGGAGACAAGCGAGATGTGAGAAAGATGGAAAGACTCTCTGCCATAGGGATACACTTTTCCACTCCCAGTGGCCTTATTCCAGGAACCAGCAGAGTGGGAGGCTATGGATCAAAAAGTCCAAAGGGCCTTTCCAACACTCGCATGGCAATGACTTCTCCCGGGCAGAGGGGGAAGTAATAATGGAAGACACCGAGGAAAAGGCAAAGGTGGCCCACAGAGTCAGGGTACCAGGGATACTTTGTCTGGGAACTCCTATCAGCGTTCCTGAAAGGAAGCCTGATTGCCGTGCTCTGGAGGCAGTCGGGGGCTGGTTATCCCTGCACCAAACACTTGGCTAAGAATAACTACCTTTGGGTGCAGAGGATTATAACCACAGGATACAATGTTCCCTTTTTAGCACAACCAAAGGCTACGACCAAAATCCCGGATGTTCCACCCAATCACAGGGAAGCAACAGTCTTAGAAATTCAAAAACTGCTCGACAGTAGAGTCATCCAAACAGTCCCAGCAGACCAGATAGGATCCGGAATTTACTCAAAGTTCTTTTTAGTGCCAAAGAAGACAAAGGGACTGGAGCCCAATCATGGATTTCAGCAGGCTGAACAAATCAGTTTGGCAGACCAAATTTTGGATGGTCACAGTTCAGTCTATTCTTCCATTTCTGGGAAAAGATGATTGGATGTGCTCTATACATCATCAGGATGTATCTTATGTAAAGATGGACAAATGGTCTAGAAGATTTCTGCACTTCCGGCTTGGAGCCAATCATATCAGTTCAGAGTACTGCCCTTTGGTCTCATCACAGTCTTCAGGGTGTTCACCAAATGCATGGCAGTGGTTGCAGCTCATGTCAGACTGCAAGGATTCCGGGTGTTTCCATCCCTAGATGACTGTCTCCTTACCAATCCCACCAGGCATCTTCTTGAGGAGGCTTGAGACTACACTTTCCAACTCTGCTCCCATTTAGGCATTACCGTATACTACGAAAAGGCCAAGTTGGAGTCTTAACAACTAGAGTACATCGGAGCAAGTCTATACACGATAACGACTGTCGGAGCTCTGCCAGTAGAAAGACTACAAAGAATAAAATCACAAGTCAGATTGTTCGCTGTAACAAAGTACCAGCAAGGCTCCTTCTTCATGCCCTAGGATTGATGGCAGCTTCTGTCACTCTAGTCCAATTAGCAAGATATCATATGCGAATCCTGCAGTGACTTGCATTTCAATGGTCCATGTTAGATCATCCAGTGTCATTTTTGATCATAATTACCAACCAGTGCAAGCAGGACCTGCAGTGGTGGCTTCACTCCAACGAAATCTTAATGGGCCGCCCCTTGTTCCCTCTCATCCCCAAGCCATAGTGACCATGGATGCATCCAATATGGAGTGGAAAGGGTATTAGCTGGAAAAGACAGTCTAAGGCACTTATCCCCAGCTGGAGGCCAATTTGCATATCATTGTTCTAGAGATGGGCAGTGCTGTTAGTGTTGCAGCTATTCCACCCAACCCTTCCCTTTGGAACGATTGGAATCCAGACAAACAACATGGCAGTAGTCTGGTACATCAACAAACAACGGGGAACCAGATCTTATCTCCTTTGTCGGGAAGCCCTCAGAGTTTGGTAATGAGCAACTGCATTCGACTGCTTCTCATTGCAGTGCACATTCCGGGGAGCTCCAATGTGATTGTGGACAGACTGAGCATAATATGTATTCTAATGCCTCATGAGTGGTGTCTCAACCCATCGGTGGCAGAAAGAATTGCTCGCCAATGGGGCCAGCCTTGCTATGATCTGTTTGCGTCCCTCTGAACAACAAGTGCAGCAGCTACTTCGCCCTGATCCTCCCTCCAGGGGAGTCCCCGAGCGATGCTCTCCTGCACGATTGGCCCCCTGGTCTACTCTATGCATTTCCCTCTATTCCCCTTGTATCCCAATTTCTAAAGAAAGCCATCTGATCTAAGAACAAGATAATCTTCATTGCCCCGTTCTGGCCTCGACAGATCTGTTTTCCCTTCCTTTGGCCTCACCTAATTCTTAAACCTTTGAGTCTGGATCCATCCCCAGACCCTACAATCCCATCCAGACTGATTGGTTCACCCCAATCTGCAGACCCTCAGGCTCACCGTGTGACTTCTGCAATTCCTATGATTGCCATGCAGTCTTCTGTTCGTTTACCAGCTGAAAGAATTGTTCTGGCTAGTCACAAACCCTCGACAAGAAAGTTGCATCTTGGCAAATGGTGCAAATTTTCTATGTGGATGTCTAATACTGACCCATATATGGCTCCAGTCAGCATAGGGTGACATACAAGAGTGGAGGAAGATGCACAGAGGTGGATTATATCTTATGTAGAAGGGCCAATCTGAAGGAGATTGGAGACTGTAAAGTGGTGGCGGGGGAAAGTGTTGTTAGGCAGCATAGGATGGTGGTTTGTAGGATGACATTGGTGATCAAGAAGAGGAGGATGAGTGTGAGGGCAGCACCAAAGATCAAATGGTGGAAATTGAAAAAGGGTAATTGTGAGGTGATGTTCAGGGAAGAGTTAAGACAGGCACTGGGTGGCAGTGAAGAGTTACCGAATAGCTGGGTAACTATAGCAGAGCTAGTAAGAGAGATGGCTGGAAAGGTGCTTGCTGTGGCATCTGGAAAGAGGAAGGAGGACAAGGAGACCTGGTGGTGGAATGAAGAAGTACAGGAGAGTATACAGAGGAAGAGGTTGGCGAAGAAGTGGGATTGTCAAAGAGATGAAGAAAGCAGACTAGTATAAGGAGATGAGGTGCATGGCAAAAAGAGAGGTGGCGAAGGCTAAGGATAAGGAGTATGAAGAGTTGTATAAAAGGTTGGACACTAAGGAGGGAGAAAAGGACCTGTACCGATTGGCTAGACAGAGGGACCAAGCTAGTAAAGATGTGCAGCAGGTAAGGGTGATAAAGGATAATGAGGGAAACGTACTCACAAGCAAGGAGAGTGTGTTGAACAGATGGAAAGAGTACTTTGAGGGGTTGATGAATGAAGAGAATGAGAGGGAGAGAAGGTTGGATGATGTGCGGAATGAGAGGGAGAGAAGGTTGGATGATGTGCGGATAGTGAATCATGAAGTGCAGTGGATTAGCAAGCAGGAAGTAAGGATAGCTATGAAGAGGATGAAGAACGGAAAGGCTGTTGGTCCCAATGACATACCTGTGGAAGCATGGAGGTGTTTAGGTGAAATGGCAGTGGAGTTTTTAACTAGATTGTTTAATGAAATCTTGGAAAGTGAGAGGATGCCTGAGGAATGGAGAAAGTCTTTTTTGGTACCAATTTTTAAGAATAAGGGTGATGTGCAGAGCTGTAGTAACTACAGGGGGATTAAACTGATCAGTCACAGCATGAAGTTATGGGAAAGAGTAGTGGAAGCTAGGTTAAGAAGGGAGGTGATGATTAGTGATCAGCAGTATGGTTTCATGCCAGGAAAGAGCACTACAGATGTGATGTTTGCTCTGAGAGTGTTGATGGAGAAGTACAGAGAAGGTCAGAAGGAGTTGCATTGTGTCTTTGTGGATTTAGAGACAGCATATGACAGGATGCCTAGAGAGGAGTTGTGGTATTGTATGAGGAAGTCGGGAGTGTCAGAGAAGTATGTAAGAGGGTAGTGTGACAGCGGTGAGGTCTGCGGTGGGAGTGACAGATGCGTTTAAGGTGTAGGTGGGATTACATCAAGGATCAGCTCTGAGCCCTTTCTTATTTGCAATGGTGATGGACAGGTTGACAGACGAGATCAGACAGGAGTCCCCATGGACTATGATGTTTGCAGATGACGTGATCTGTAGTGAGAGTAGGGAACAGGTAGAGGAGACCCTGGAGAGGTGGAGATATGCTCTAGAGAGGAGGGGAATGAAGGTCAGCAGGACTAAGACAGAATATATGTGTGTGAATGAGAGGGAGGATAGAGGAATGGTGAGGATGCAGGGAGTAGAGGTGGCGAAGGTGGATGAGTTTAAGTACTTGGGATCAACAGTTCAGAGTAATGGTGAGTGTGGAAGAGAGGTGAAGAAGAGAGTACAGGCAGGATGGAGTGGATGGAGAAGAGTGTCAGGAGTGATTTGTGACAGACCAGTACCAATAAGAGTGAAAGGGAAGGTCTACAAGAGGGTAGTGAGACCAGCTATGTTATATGGGTTGGAGACAGTGGCACTGACAAAAAGGCAGGAGTCGGAGCTTGACGTGGCAGAGTTGAAGATGTTAAGATTTGCGCTGGGTGTGACGAGGATGGACAGGATTAGGAATAAGTATATTAGAGGGTTAGCCCAGGTTGGAAGGTTTGGAGATGAAAGCCAGAGAGGCAAGATTACGTTGGTTTGGACATGTGTTGAGGAGGGATGCAGAGTATATTGGGGAAAAAGATGCTAAGGATGAAGCTGCCTGGTAACAGGAAAAGAGGAAGGCCTAAGATAAGGTTTATGGATGTGGTGAGTGAGGACATGCAGGTGGTTGGTGTGACAGAGCAAGATGCAGAAGATAGGAAGAAATGGAAACAGTTGATCAGTTGTGGCGACCCCTAACGGGAGCAGCCAAAAGAATAAGAAGGTATGGCTCCAGTCAAATAAGGCTCTAGTGTTCTTGACATCAGTTTTTGAAGCAGGAGCCTCAGTGTCTACCATCTAAGTACACCTAGCTGCAATCTCCAATTTTCACTTGGGTCTGAGTGGCTCTTCCTTAATGTCCCATCCCATAAGCTTTGCAAAACCTTTTTGAAAGGATCTATGATGCTCAGACCTCCATATAAGGAACCATCTGCACCTTGGGACCTACATTTAGTTCTCCAATCTATAGTTTATCCCACTTTGAACATTCAGACAAATGTGATCTAAAATTGCTGTCTTGGAAAACGTTGTTTCTGGTGGCCATCACCTCAGCCAGGAGAATTTCAGAAATTCAAGCTTTATCCTGCAAAGCTACTTATAGTTTTTTCATAAAGACTGGGTTTCCTTGAGAACCAACTCTTCCTTTCTGCCCAAAGTGGTATTCTTCATGTTTCACTGTTGCAGTCATCACATTTGGGTTATCCCTGTCAGGGTAGCCCATGGCCAGCCCGATTACCAGAAGTTTAGTATTTCTGCGTCCGTCTCTTGCACTTCAAGACTGACATCAGTAGTATAAAGTAAGGCAGCCAACGCCATTACATCAGTCTGTTTCTTGCCGTGGAGCCCGAAGCAGAAGCATTTCGCACGAGTGCTGGTCGGCCGCTACCTGAGTTTTGTCTTCCGAATTGAAGCTGAAGTCTTCTAAAGCCAAGTACCCCATTGGGAATCCTTTTTTTGTTCATTAACCGATGTCAGAAAAAGTTAACAATTGTCTCGCCTGTGGAAAGCAAATACCACACCAAGACTTTCATTCTTTACTGAGTCACTTGCTTAGGCTCAGAGCACGATGTCCCCCGTTGTTGCTTTTGTGCTTTGTTCAATGCCAGAACTCTACATCATCGGGCCCTTATTGTAGCTAGATATTTTCGCTTACAGTCCTTTAATTCCAATATGGCTTCGGTAAGCCATCCGACAGTAGATCTTCCAAAAAAACGTAAGGATAAAGACAGAGCCAGACTGCACAGGTCCAAGCCTACTAACGACACTTCCGTCAAGCTAGTCGTCAGTTCTCTGGTCCTCAGTGAGGCACTTTTGCAGCCCCCAATGCCCACTTCTGTGGATTTGCAGGCCGCTACTGAGACCCTTTCGGAGTCCAGTATGCCACAAAACTTCTTCGACTAAAGATCCTGCGGTTGTCTCTCCCTTGGATGGATCCAGAGCCACTGAGCAGGCACCGGCTTTTGAGGAAGTACTTCGCACTACCGATTCTCGACATAAACTGACTTCTTTCGCATCTGCCGTTCTTTCAAAACTGACAGAGTTTCTAAGGCCCAAGGTACGAACCACACCCAAGTAATCCGACACACTCAAGCACCTGCTTCCTTGCCTCAGTCTCAAATGCTTAAAATGGCAGAAGACCTTATCATGCTTATCAGGGGAAGCCAAACTATCCCTTCCAAAAGAAAGAGATCTGTCCCCAGTGGTTTTGTCTGAACAGGAGTCTGACTCTGATGCATCTGAATATGAAGGCATGCAACCCCTTTCTACTTATGAGGATTCTGATGCAGAGGATTCCATTCTGTCAGCCTCTCCACCAGAGGACTTTTCCTTTGGGAAAGCCCTTCATACCTTAAGGAAGCATTTCCAATGGGAATGTCAGGACTACTCTCAGTCTAAAAAGAGACTCAGAAAATTCTTAGATCTTCCACAGCACAGACCCCTGGCCATTCCCCCAGTCCTGGATGTTGTGGGCGATGTTTTCCTGGAGTCCAGTTTGACTCCTGACACCCTACCTCCTGCACCCAGAAAACCTGACCGGTATTGCAGAGTCCCTGACTCACACAAATTTATTTTAAAAAATCCTACTGCTGTCCCTGAGGTAATTCCTCAAGGGCCTAAAGGAATTAAAACAACCTCTACTAAGAATCCCACCCCGTCCGAGAGGGATTCCCAAGCACTAGACAGATGGGGATAAAAAGTATACACCTCTGCTACTCTTGCTATCAGAGCACTAAATTGCCAGTTCCATATGCTAAAATTTCAGCAGCATTCCATGGAACTCCTCAAACAAAAAGTGTCTTTCCTGCTTGTGCAGAATCTGAAGAGTACAAGAGTTGATGCATTCTGCAATTCAAGTAACTAAGCACACCTTACACTGTGGTTTTGATGCCCTAGAAGCTTCTTGCAGGGCAGCAGTCACTGGTTCTGTCCTTAGAAGGCATGCATGGCTTAAGGAACAGCCCTTGCCAGACCATGTTAAATCTTAATTGTTGGATGCACCCTTGCACAAAGACAACTTATTTGGCAGTAAGGCAGAGGAGGTCTTAAAAAAGATGGAAGAAAAAGCTAAATCTATGCAGACAGTTAAGGATTTCTTACAGGTCCAGCCACCCAGGTTCAGTAGGCATTTACCCTCCAAGCACTGGTCCTTTCCTGCTCCCACCAGGTCAGTTCAGCCCAAACCCCGTGGAAGCAGACCTCCCAGACAGCAGCCACAGGGAATAAAGCGATCAAAGCAGTGGAATTCCTCCACTTCAAAAACATCGCCTCATGGTAAGAACTCACAATGACTCAACCAACCCAACCCCCTCCCTCTGTCCACCTTCACTTACCCCTAGGAGGAAAACTCTCCTTTCTTGTAAGCACTTGGGCCACTATTACCAGCGACCGCTGGGTCCTCAACATAGTGTCCCAGGGATACAAATTTTCTTTCCACACTCTTCCAACCCCAAAAGGGTTCCCAGATCTACCTCCAAACCAGTGGGCAGAGGCACAAAAGCAAGTCCTTTCCCTGCTGTCTATGAGGGCAGTAGAGCACATTCCTTTAGAACAGAAAGGCCAAGGTTTCTACTCCAGACTTTTTCTGGTACCCAGAAAAGAGGGCACCTGGCACCCCATCCTCGATCTATCCATTCTAAGCACCTTCCTGGTGATACCAGAATTCAAAATGCTCACCCTCCAGCAACTGCTACCCATGCTCTCCAAGGATGCTTGGCTAGCCACCCTAGACCTAAAAGAGGCCTACCTCCACATTCCTATCAGGGGATCATGCAGGAAATGCCTACGTTTCAGGGCAGGATCTCTGCACTTTCGTTTGGCTTATCTACTGCTCCCAGAGTTTTCACAAAATGTCTGGCTCCGCCCATTGCCTTTTGCAGATAAAAGAATATCCAAATTTACCCATATTTAGACGACTGCCTAATTCAGGCAGACGGGAAAAGCTGCACAAGTACCTGGCCTTTGTAAAGTCCCTACTGACCTCCCTAGGGTACACCATCAGCGAAAAGAAATCCAAACTAATACCCACCCAAAGGATTATATTCCGGAGAGCAAGCCTGGACACAGCATCCGAGGTGGCATTCCTTACACCAGAAAAGCAAACTTACCTGATAGCCTACTTCTCTCAACTAGCCACCAGACCCCAGTTATCTGCAAGGAAAATCCTGCAAGCTCTGGGGTTCATGGCATCTTGCATTCTACTCATTCCATATGCCAGACTGCATATGAGGAAACTTCAATGGTACCTAAAAAGCCTTTGGTGTCAACAGTTTCAAGACCTGGAAACTCTTATACCCATGATACCTTGCCTCAGGAAAGATTTACTTTGGTGGGCAGCAGCATGCTCCCACAACAAGGGACTACCTTTCTCACCACCCCTCACTGCCCAGACCCTCACCACAGATGCATCAGACTATGCCTGGGGTGCATACCTGGACGGCAGGCGCATACAGGGGCAATGGAGCCCACAGCAAATCTAGCTGCACATCAACCAAAAAGAGATGTTAGCTGTCCATCACGCATTGACAGCTTTCAGGCCCCTTCTTTCCCCAGGGGCTCTCCTGATCAAAACAGACAACACCACTGTGATTTGGTATATCAACAAGCAGGGAGGGACTCACTCCTACCCTCTATGCAGGCTGGCCATGACCTTTAGCCTCTGCCATGCAACTACACCTGTTAGCACAATTCCTGCCAGGTTCACTAAACACTTTGGCAGATCACTTAAGCAGAGATCTTCTGGATCCACACGAGTGGCAAGTAGACAAAAGAACCTTCACCCTAATAACTCAGAAATGGGACAACCCGAAGGTCAACCTCTTTGTCTCCCACACCAACCATCAGCTCAGCAAGTTCCGCACCAGGGAGCATCACTGCAGGGCTTGGAAAGTGGATGCCCTGTCCTTCCCCTGGGTCAGTCTATCGGTCTATGCCTTTCCTCCACTATCTCTCATTAGCAGGGTGCTGCTCAAAATAAGGGAGGAAAAACCAAGGACAATTCTTATTGCTCCAGACTGGCCTCGCCAGCACTGGTACTCACTGCTGTGCAGCCTGTCCCCCACTGCCACCATGGCATCTCACTCAGACCCCAACCTTCCTGACCCAGAGGGAAGGAGAATTCATGCAACCCCAATTGCAGACCCTCAATTTGGCAGCTTGACCTATTGCCTAACCACTGATCAATCTGCCAACCTCAGTAAACAAGTTCTAGATGTTAAATGTGGGGCCACACGCCCTAGAACTAGAAAGTCTTATGCTAACAAATGGAAAAGGTTCTGCACCTGAACTCAGGCTAAGGGAGCCGATACGGCACAGCCCTCCCTCCCTCTCATCCTGGATTACCTAGCTGACCTGCTACACAGTGGTCTCTCCTTTTCCTCTATTAAAATTCATGCCTCTGCTATCTCTGCTCATTTTCCCACTGAGCAGCCCCTTTTCTCACACCCTCTGATCAAACAATTCCTAAGAGGGGCTAGCAACTTGAGGCCACCTAGAAGAGCCCCTTCCCCAGCTTGGGACCTTAACTTTGTGTTGGAAAACTCACCCTGCCCCCCCTCGAACCAGCATCTTCAGCAGAGTTAAAATTTCTCTCCTGGAAGACAGCTTTTGTTCTTGCCATCACTTCAGCCAGAAGGGTCTCCGAGCTACAAACACTCATGGCTGTGGAGCCCTTCATAGTCTTCCATGCTGACAGGGTTTCCCTCAGAACTAACCCATCCTTCATGCACAAAGTGGTGTCCAGTGTGGCTCTCAACCAATCCATTCATTTGCCCACCTTTTTCCGTAACCCACAGAACAAGGGGAAAGGATCCTGCACTCTCTAGATGTGCACAGACCGCTCATATTCAATCTAGACAGGATTAATCATTAAGAAAGTCTGATCAATTGCTGGTTAGCTTTGCTGCAGGGACAGAGGGCAAAGCCATCTCCAAACAAACATTTTCTAAATGGATAGCACACTGCATCCATTTCTGTTACAAGCAACACAGAAAACCTCCCCCTAAGGGGGTCAAAACTCACTCCACCAGAGCAGCCTCCACCTCTACATCTTTCCTCAGAGGAGTCCCCACCAGGAACATCCTGGAGGCTGCCACCTGGACATCTGTTCACACTTTCACCAAACATTACTACTTGCCTCTTCTGCAAATCCAGGGCAGTCTTGCAGGGCATCCTAGCCAGACCCTAGTCTCCTTGACTGCCTCCATCCATTTCCTCAGCTTTGGGAATCGACCCAAATGTAATGACTGCAACAGTGAAACACGAAGAACATAGTACAGTTGTGTACACTTACAATAAATGTAGATGTTCGAGTGTATTCACTGTTGCAGTCCTGGTTTCCCTCCCTCCATCCCTCTCTTCTCTCTCTCTTTCTCCTTACAAGGGACATTTTGGTATTAACTTTCTACTGGTGGGGTTTTTCCACCATAACCTGGCTCCCACTTGGGGGGTCCTGACAGGGCAAGAAAAACTGATATAATGGCGTTGGCTGCCTTACTTTATACTACTCATGACCTGACGTCAGTCCTGAAACGACAGCAACCGATGCAGAAATACTAAGCCTGTGGTATTCGGGCCGGTTGAGGGCTACCCTGGCAGGGATAACCCAAATGTGATGACTGCAACAGTGAATACACTCGAACATCTACATTTATGGTGAGTGTACACAACTGTACTTTTCCACACCCATTCTTAACCAGACTATTCATCTTCCAGTCTTATTCAAAAATTTTTCTAACAGACAAATTTTGCCTTAATTTATTGGATGTTCAAAGACAACTCCATTTCTGTTTGCACAGGACAAAATAATTCAGAAAATCAGATCAGTTGTTTGTTTCCTTTTCTTCACTGGTAAAAGGAAAACCAGTTTCCAAAGTTACTCTGGGTAAGTGGCTAAAGGATTGCATTACCTTTGTTTATAACAAGAGGGATATACTGCTACAAAGGCCTTTTAAGGTGCCTTCCACCAGAACAGTAGCCGCATCTGCAGATGTTCTTTCATGTTTCATTGTTGCAGTCATTACATTTGGGTTATCTGCTTGCAGGTAGCCCTCAGTCAGCCTGATTATCAAAGTCTTGGGTCCTGCGTCTGTTGCTGTCTCATCTTCCATGACATCAGGTAGTTAGGGGTATAAAGCATGCAGCCGACGCCATTACATCAGTCTTTCTTGCCATGTGGTGCCCGAAGCAGAAGCAGTTTGCAAGTGCCCGTCGGCCGACTCCTGAAATTTTCATTTTCAAGTTTCAGATCCAAAGTCTTCAACTAAGCTAAATACCCCATTGGGGAACCTTTTTCTTGCTCTAACTGATGTCAGTAAAAGTTAAGTTGTATTTCTTGTAGAAAGCAAATACCACATAAAGATTTTCATTCGTACTGCATTCCTTGCTTAGGCCTAGACCACGACGTACCTCACTGTCAGTTTTGTGCCTTATTCAAACCATGAACTATTCGTCGTCGGTGGTTCATTTTCGCATCTAAATATTTTGGTACTCTGTTCAATTATCCAGAAATGGCTTTGGTAAGCCACCCGACTACCGACATTCTGAAAAAAATGCAAAGTGAAAGACAGAGACAGACTGCATAGGTCCAAAGCTGCCATAGTCGCTTCTCCTAAGCTAGTCGCCAGTTCGCCAGTACTCAGTGAGGCACTTTCGCAGTCCCTGATACCCGGTACTTCAGATTCTCAGGCCTTTACTGAGACCCATTTGTATGCCACAAGATGCTTCTTCGACAGTGGAACCTGCGGATGTCTCTACCTTGGATGGGTCCGGAGCTGCTGTGCAGACACCGGCTTCTGAGGGTGTATTCAGGCCTACTGACTTGCATATTAAACTGATGCCATCTTCTCCTTCAAGGCCTAAAACTCAATCCATGCCTAGTAAACTGACACCCAGACCACATGGTCAGGCACCTATGCCTAAAAAACAAATGATAATGGCTGAAGACCTTATTACTCTAATCAGGGGAAGCCACCCTTCTCCCTCTGAGACCAAGAACTGATTTTCCTTCTGATCAGGATTCTGAAATTTCTGTTTTCTCTGATGACCAGGAGTTGCCCTTCTCTACCTATGAGGATTCTGATGCAGAGGACTCCATTCCCTCTACTTCCCCTCCAGAGGATTTCTCTTTTGGTGAAACTTTGCATTCTCTTAGGGAGTATTTCAGCTGGGAAAGCCAGGATTAGTCTGACTCCAAAAAGAGGCTTAGGGAATTCTTACTCCTACCTCAACACAGGCCTTTAGCTATCCCTCCTGTATTGGACATTGTAGATGATGCCTTTTCGGAATCTAGCCTGGCCCCTGACACTTTACCTCCAGCTCCCAGAAAACCTGATGGGTATTAGAGTTCCTGACTCTCACAAGTTCCACTTTCAGAATCCTACTGCGGATCCGGAGACCATTTCACAATCCCAAAGTTATTAAGGCCACTACTGCCAAAAACCCTACCCCCTCTGATAGAGATTCCAGGCCCCTGGACAGATGGGGTAAGAAGGTATACACTTCTGCAACTTTGGCCATTAGGGCCTTAAACTGCCAGTTTCATATATTAAAGTATCAGCAGCATATTATTGGATTGCTTAAACAGAATATGATGTTGATTCCTGACTGTGTTGAAAATAAAGAATTACAGGATTTAATGCATTCTGCTGAACAAAGTTGGAAAACATACTTTGCAATGTGGTTTTGATTCATTAGAGGCATCTTGCAGGGCTGCTGTCACTGGGTCTGTACTTAGAAGGCATGCTTGTCTTAAGGAGCAATCTTTGCAGGATCATGTTAAAGCTAAATTACTGGATGCCCCATTAAACCAAGACTGTCTGTTTGGCGACAAAGCAGAAGAAGCTCTTAAAAAGATGGAGGAAAAAGCTAAATCTATGCAAAGTGTTAAAAGATTTTTTACAAGTGCAGCCTCCTAGATTTAGTAGGCATTGGCCCTCAAAAAAATTGGTTCTTTCCTGCCTCTTCCAGGCCTTCTCAGTTCAAACCCAGAACCAGCAGAACACCCAGGCTTCAGTCCCAGGGTACGCACAAGACTAAGCAGTGGGGGGCTCCCACTTCCAAATCAGGGAGTAGTAAAACTCCTGCCTATGGTAAGCTGTCTCAGTGACTTAATTTTAAAACTTCCAAGCACTTCTCAACTGACTGCTCCTTTAGGGGGAAAGATTGCTCTGCAAGCAAAAAACTGGGAACTCATTACCTAGGACAAATGGGTTTTAAACATAGTAAGGATACAGATTTCACTTCCACACGTTACCAGCCCCAAACGGTTGGCCAGATCTACCCCCAAATCAGTGGGCAGAAGCTCAAAAGCAAGTACTCTCTCTCTTAAGAGTAAAGGCTTTTCAGACTGTACAGAGAAGAGGAAAAGGGACAAGGTTTCTACTCAAGACTTTTCCTGGTACTCAGAAAAGACGACTTGTGACGTCCTATCCTGGACCTGTCTATCCTTAACACCTTTTTGGTGATTCCAAAATTCAAGATGCTAACTCTTCACCAGTTGCTTCCCATGATAGGCAAAGATGCCTGGTTGGCAACACTGGATTTAAAGGAAGCCTACCTGAACAATCCCAATCAGGGAATCTTGCAGAAAATACCTATGCTTCAAAGCAGGCTGCATGCACTATCAGTACTCTGCACTGCCCTTTGGCTTATCTACTGTGCCCAGGGTATTCACAAAGTGCCTAGCTCCAGTCATTACATTTCGCAGGCAAAGAAATATTCAAATATACCCATACCTGGACGATTGTCTAATTCAGGCAGAAAGCCAGGACATACTTCTGAATCATCTGGCCTTTGTACAGAGGGTGCTAACTTGTCTGGGGTACACCATATATGAAAAGAAATCCCATCTGGTACCCTGTCAACAAATTATATTCCTGGGAGCAAGCTTGAACACAACTTCCCAGATGGCTTTCCTCATGCCAGAGAAACAAATTCATTTGACAACTTACTTCAAACTAGTGGCCACAAAAACCCTGCTATCTGCAAGGCAAATACTGCAAGCCTTGGGATTCATGGCCTTATGTATTCTACTAATTCCATATGCAAGAAAGACTGCATATGAGGAAACTACAATGGTATCTAAAAAGCCTATGGTGCCAACATTCTCAGGATCTAGAGCAATGATTCCTATCATACCTTGCCTATGGTTAGAATTCCTTTGGTGGGCAGAAGCCTGCCACCAAAACAAGGGACTACCATTCACTCTACCCCCTGCCGCCTAAAACCTAACCACAGATGCATCAGACTATGCATGGGGGGGCTCACCTGGAAGGGAAGTGCATTTAGGGAAAATGGAACCCAAGTCAAATGCACCTGCATATCAATCAAAAAGAAATGTTAGCTGTACAGAATGCTATGACAGCCTTCAAGGACCACATTCTTCCAGGGCAATTAATGGTAAAGATGGACAACACCACTGTTATGTGGTACATAAACAAGCAAGGGAGTAGCCATTCTTACCCCCTCTGCAGACAAGCCATGGCTCTGTGGAACACAGCCTTGAGCTACCAAGTGCATCTACAGGCTCAATTCCTGCCAAGAAAACTAAATACACTGGCAGACAAACTAAGCAGAAATCTCATGGACCCACACGAGTGGAAACTGGAACCAAAGATTTTCAACATGTTGATCAATACATGGGGAACCCCAGATATAGACCCGTTTGCCTCCCCCAGGACTGTCAATTGGACAAATTCTGCACAAGGACTCCCCACAAACAAGCTTGGAAAGTGGATGATCTGTCCTTTAGATGCCTTTCCTCCTCTGCTTCTCCTCTCCAAAGTACTACTAAAGATCAACCAGGACAAGCCAAGGATGATACTGATTGCACCAGACTGGCCGTGCCAACACTGGTACCCCCTCTTGCGCAGTATGTCACAGCTGGCCCCATGGCACCTATCTCAGATCCCTACCCTGCTGTCTCAGCAGGAGAGGCAGATTCTGCAGCCCCAGCTTCAAACCCTGAACCTGGCAGTCTGACTAATTGCCTAATCTGTCTGTAACCATCCCTCAGTAAACAAGTGTTGGATGTCATTTTGGAGTCAAGGAGGCCTAGTACTAGAAAATCTTATACTGAAAAATGGAAAAGATTCTGTGCCTGGAACTAAACTCAAGGGATGGCCACTGCAGCACCCAATTTACCTCAGATTCTTCAATACCTAACTGAGATGCTTCACAAGGGCCTTTCCTTTTTCTCCATCAGAATTCACGCCTCAGCCATTTCAGCTCATCACAACACAGAACCACCCCTCTTTTCTCAACCACTGCTCAAGCAGTCCCTCAGAGGGGCCAGAAAAGCAAGACCACCCAGGAGAGCTCCAACTCCAGCCTGGGACTTTAATTTTGTGTTGGAAAAACTCGCTCTTCTTCCTTTTGAGCCAGCTGCAACTGCAAAGTTAAAATTCCTTTCTTGGAAAACAGCTTTCCTTTTAGCAATCACTTCAGCAAGAAGGGTATCTGAATTACAGGCCCTTATGGCAGTGGAGCCTTTCATCATCTTTCATGCGGACAGGGTGTCCCTCAGGACCAATCCCTCTTTCATGCCCAAGGTGGTATTCAGTGTGGCTCTTAATCCGTCCATTCATTTGCCAACCTTCTTTTCTAATCCACAGAATAAAGGGGAACAGATAGTGCACTCTTTAGATGTGCACAGACAACTTAGATTTTACTTGGACAGGAAATCTGAATAACTGCTGGTGGCATTTGCTGCAGGGGCAGAGGGGAAGGCTATTTCAAAGCAAACCATTTCTAAATGGATAGGCCATTGCATTCATTTCTGCTATATGAACCATGGAAAACCCATCCCACAGAGGGTTAGACCCCATTCAACCTGGGCTGCATCTACCTCTACAGCCTTTCTCAGAGGTGTCCCTACCAGAGACATCCTAGAAGCTGCTACCTGGAGTTCTGTACATACTTTCACCAAGCCATTACCATTTGCCAATTTTCTCTAAATCCAGAGCTGGCTTTGCCACTGCAGTCTTGCAGGGCCTTATAGCTGGTCCTAATGTTATCTAAATTCCTCTTCCCATCCTTAACTTTGGGAATCTACCCAAATGTGATGACTGCAACAGTGTAACATGAAGAACATAGTACAGTTGTGTACACTTACCATAAATGTAGATGTTAGAGTGTATTCACTGTTGCAGTCCTGGTTACCCTCCCTCCAGTCCCCTGACTTCTTTTGGCTGTACCTCTATTCTCTACTACTGTACTTAAAAGCTTTTTGGTGTATTTGCTTTTTTGTTGGAGGTATAACCTTGTATATTTATATTTAATTGCTTCCCGTTAAAGGGGGCACCTGACATCTGGGGCAAGAAAAACTGATGTAATGGCGTATACCCCTGACTACCTGACGTCACGGAAGATGAGACAGCAACCGACGCAGGACCTAAGACTTTTTTTAATCAGGCCGACTGAGGGCTACTGCAATCAGATAACCCAAATGTGATGACTGCAACAGTGAATACACTCGAACATGTACATTTATGTTAAGTGTACACAACTGTACTTTAGGGGGTCACCACAGCGGATCACCTGTCCGCTCATGATTGGCAGTGGAGTTTTACGATGTTGTTTTGCCAGCCTGGCACCCAACCTTCCACAAAAGGAGCACATGCTCATGTCTAGGGCCAGTTTAGAGAGTCCAGTCCACCTACAGCATAGACAGTAATCCGTTAAAAGTTCAGCTAAGTGTCAGATAATTCACTTAAAAGGCTAACAGAACAACAACAGATATTGTATCGACATGCATGTTCTGTAAATTAAATTCCCATTGACCCCCCCCCCCCAAAAAAAAAAGTAGTGGTAAATAATGGAGGTCTGGCTGTTGGTGTGGAGAATAGGATTCTGTGCTCTTAATAAGTAGCATAAGCCATGAGAGGACAGCAAGGACTAACATTCCAGTAAAGTTCCTGACATTAAGGGAAAAAATGCTTCCTCAGTGGCTCTACAGACTGAGAACCCTGGAGGTATTAGCCTTCCTTACCAACAGATGAGCTGAAAATGATTGTTTTCCTTTTAACCATGCACAGGCCTACATCCTGAGATACGGGGGGCTTCTCGTTCTACACTTGCATGTATAGTTCATGCTAAAAGGGGAGGACCCAAGAACGAGAAAGAAGGAGCTTTATGTAAACTCCATCTACCTCAAAGAAACAGCTATTTCTAAAAAAAAAAAAAAAAAACAGTTGCTTGGTTAAATACACAACTAATGGCAAAAAATAGTATCTTAAATGTTGAAAGTTTTAAATAGTTTTGTGGTTTCAAAAGTTATTTTAACCTAGTAAATTTGTTGCATTTAAGAGTAATTCACCTGTATTCAGACAATTCAGTTAGTTGATATGACCTCTTATCCCAGTTTTTATTTACAATAGTACTGAAAAAGTAGTTATTTTACTCTGCTTAATGTGATGTTTTGCAAGTGCATTTTTGCCATTTTCTTGTTAATGTCTGTAAACATGGTCTCTGATGTGTTTTAGTTTTACCTCCTTAGAAACGTATAGCAGGAATCCTGCAATGCCATGTAGACCATATCAAACACATTGCAATCTAAATATATACATTTGCTTTTAAGTGGGAAGTGTATACATTTAGTTTCTTTGCAGACTGTATAGTGTCAGATGTATTTTGTTTAAGTGCACAGGAGTTAATCTATACAGTAGCTTCCAGATCCATAATCATTCATTTCCATGTTTTTGGAATGGATATTATTTCTTTCATGTCCATCCACGATATTCTCACATATTCCCTTAACTTCGTCTGCCAGTCATATTCCTAAGTATTTAATCTTAGTGTTCCCAAAAGATATGGATAATTTTGAACCAAATCAAATGGTGTTTGATAGGTCGGTGCCAGAATCCTCATTTTAGTTTTTTTTTTAATTTTATACCTTGGTATATTTTGAAATATGCCTTGTATTTGAAACGCATGTTTCAGGTCTATCTCCTGATCTTCGTGTTTGTATATGAAAATCACCATTTATAATTCTAGCCATTTGGTTATTGATAAAAACATATTTTAACCTATTTATAAAGGGGTTAAAATACATGCCAAGTCAGAAAAGTAACATTAATAATTTGATCTTAGACTTGAAAATGTTTACCCAAAAAGAATCTTGAGTATTTATTATCCAAGATTACTGTAGAAACCAATATAAACTCTGGCCTTAGATGGAAGAGTATGTACAATCCACCTCTTCACTCCCAATTAAAAAACTTTGAATCTATAGTTCAGAAGGAACTAAGGAAGAGTGTACCCAAGAATCAAGTTCATTTTAACTTGTCCAATGAAGAAATGAACATACTAAAGGATATTAAAAATGAAAATTTAAGAGTGATGAGCCCAGATAAGGGGGGAGGGTGGTTATGATGGACAATATAATATATACTGCAAAAATTATGGACATTTTGAGTGACTCAAGCAAATACAGTAGAGTTTCTATAAATGAAATAAACATTGCTTATAGCAAAAGTGATGCTCATTTATATGACATGTTGCGGGAGAACCTGATTGACTTAGAAGAATAAACAGACAAACCCATTATACTATCCTTCTTTGGAATTCCCGAGGTTCATAAAGATATTTTGAATCCTCCTATGAAACCAGTAGTGGCAGCTAACAGATCCAAAACTCATTCTCTAGCGTTGTATATTGATAACAGAGACTAGAAACAACTGGGACAGGTTTTTTTTGAACAATTCCTGTGATTTCCTACAGGAAGTGGAAAAGAATTTATACACAGAAAACATATTTTTGTCAGTGTAGACATTTGGGACCTCTTCACTGTTCTCCCACATGTGGTGGGTCTAAATTGGTTTGAGGAGGCTATGGGGGGATAGTGGCATTTTTAGTTTTAAAGAATTTAGAATCCTTTTGGAACTTAAATGTAAATAGTTTTATACAATAATTTTATTGTGCTCTGAGCTGGTATCATCCTACAGATGTGGGAAAGGAAATTTGTGTAGAATTCCTCTTTTGTAGATTGTTGGAATTATTACAAATATTATTGGATGACATTTGTGTATTTTGGATCAGTACAGAACAGAAATTGGGGGAATTTATTGATTACATAGGTCATACTACAGAATTTTTACAGTTTACCTACAATTCCACATTGTGAAGGGGCAATTTATCAGGGCTTCCAGGATGACCTCAGAAGAGAATGATTGTATTTAAGAGAATGTGAGTTAATAAAAAATATGCTCTTTGAAAGGAAACAACCTGTTGGTTTATTGCATGAAGTCATTGAGGAAGTCAAAAGAGACAGAATGACTAAATATTTTCCTTTACTTGGCAAAAGGGGGTATATCATTGTATTCTAAGAATATGAACATTTTGAATGGACTTCAAGATGATAATAGTTCTAAATATCCAGGAGCTTTCATCACCAGTTATAATATAGATACCCCCAATAATACCAGGATTATCCATACATACTGGGAACTTTTTAGAAAATTCACTGATGTAGACAATTTATTTAGTGGCCCTATTCAATTTATTTATAAAAGAAGTTTGAATGTTAAGAACATTTTAGAATTTAAGAATAAATGTAATTGAGCTTTATCTACCAAGAAACTCAGCACATTTAAATGTGGGAGGTGTGCTCAATGCCCACGTGAGCAATTCTAGTTGCATTTGTTTCAAGTAGGGATAAATTAATGCAATCCAAAGAATATAATAACTGTGAGTAAAGGTCTTATTTATTTGGCTACTTGCATAGCACACACTGCGTTTTATCTGGGTAAAACAGAAAGAACTTTGAAAAGGAGAATTTGAGCACTATTATAGCATCACAACTTGTAATTATAATAATGCATTGTTTAAACTTAGTTTGTCCTGTAAAAATTTCAAGTTCACTTTTTTTGTATTGGAGAGCATACCAGGAAATAGTAGAGGGGGGGCTATGGGAAGAGAAAATCGAATACTGGGAAACGTACTGGCAAATATATTTACAGGCTAATGAGTTTCCTGGATTGAATGACACTATTTCCATGGCACCCTTACTGAAAATCAGAGCAGCAAAGTTATAATTTGTTTTTTTTTTTTTATTATTGCCGTCTTAATTTGATCTAGTACAGCATATTTTAGAAATTCATATGGTATGGGTATTCTATTGTATTTTAATACTTTTTGGTTTGTAGTTCAAGCTAATTTATGGCATCCCCTGATCTTTGCCAGTAGAGGGTAGTATTGTATAGAAACATTTTTTTTAAATATTGGAAGTGTGCATCATACATATATAAAAAGTTCATTTTCCCAGTGTATTTAATAATGGATTTTATGTTATTAATTTCATATATTATGTCTTTTTTTACAGTTTGAATAGTAGTTTGTGATTTTAATGTCATAGGTTTAATTCATAATGCATTTGTCCTTGAATTTTAGGATTTAATTGTTATATGGCCGGGTGATTTATTGTTTAATTGATTCTATTTATAAGGAGGGATTTTAGCGATGTGGGTGTGTTTCTGAACAAGAGACTCAGCCTTACTGAGACAAAAAATGCTGTGAGCAAGTTAAAACGTTTAAAGTGTATAATAAAGTTTGTGATTTTCATCGACTGGATTCCCTGTTGACTGCTTTGGTGCCTTTACAGTGCTTTTTGTGTTTATTGTGTGGTCGGCACTTCTGTGCTCTTCGCACTGTAATTTGGAATCGTTTTTTTTGAGTATTTTTTATGCTTCTATGCTACTACTTTGTTTTACTTCCCGACAAATTCTTCCACCCCTCCCTCGTCTATTCTGTTAAGTATGCCTCTCTGCAAACTAATTGCAAATGACTAAAAACATTGTATAGCTGATTGCATATTAAGACTTGACAATTCAATTTCTTAGAAACTGTGTTCAGAATGTGTAATTATTATATCTGTCTCTCTGTACATATACAGAAAGGTTTTGAGAAACAATTTCTCACTACTTACTGTTTAATCAACTGCTGCACTCACTCTCTATCTACTAATCGCTAAGCATCTGATTCTGTTACTCTTAAATTAATCTGTATGTACAATTGCTTGTCCTAACTGTGTCAAGCGAGTATTTTAACTGATGCGCCTTTTATATTTTACTTGTATATTGTATTTCTGTATGTTTCAATATGGAGCGTTTCTCTCTGGGCCTCCACTGAAAAAGTACATGTCTAGTTGGAGTTTCCCAGTAAACAAATGTAAAACAAAGAAGAAGAAGAATAAATGCACATTTTCCTGTGAAATATAATTAATATCCAATTTAACACAGTTATTGTAGCCTAGATAGTAATCTTTAAATTCTGTCTGAATTCCTACTAGGGTATTCACATGTTCCATGCTAAATATTTTTATAAACATCTTCAGAAATCTAAGCTATATTTTATTTTTTCCCTTCTAGGTCCCCTGATACATCCTCACTATCGCAAATCAAGTTCCAGTACCCACCTATAAGTAGTATTCCCTGCTGAACGTTTCATCCATTCTGTGTTTAAAAAAAAAAATCGGTAGTGTGCTCATTCGGTGTATTCACATTTCGGTGTTTACGTCTTGGTAAATTCAGTTTTGGGTTTGTTATTAGAAGCAGACCCATATAAAGACATGCCAGCATAACCGTACTCCCTTGCCAGTAGCCTCTTCCTACCATTATTGTCTTGTTTTCCCTCTTCTATCACTATTTGAGCCCCTCCAGCAATCAGTATTATTACTCCTGTTTTCCTTTGTCTCTGATATTCTGCTGAATAGCCAGTCTGAAATCGTTTGCCAAATTCACATGCTCATTTCTTTCCAAATGTGCCTCCAGCAGTATTGCTATTTGCACTGTGCACTTCTTAATATTATTCTATATTTTTCCTTTTTGTCTATACCACTAAGGACATTTACATTCCAGGATAATGTGAAGGGAGTGGCCATCATAATAAAAAGCTGTTTTTCCCACTCATACCTGTCAATTTGGAATAATCAAAAATCTGGACAAAAGCTCATGAAAAATAGGTACAGCTGGCCAAAAATCTGTATGCTGATTAACATAAAATTTGTGTACATAATTTTGTAACCCCACCCACTCCAACTTTTAAATACAAATTGAAGAACAGACTATATTAAACAAAATAAAAACAGAACAATAGTGCTTTATTTATATTAATATTTGAACTTGTAACAAACTTTGAACTTGTGCAATACTAAAATACAATTTCCTTTTATAAAAATAAAATTAACTGCTTATGTGTGCAACTTGTGGTGTTTAGTCAGTATTATATTGTTTCTTAAACTGTAATGCATTGTTTATTGACCATTGTCTGGCAGTTTATCACAGCAGGTTAAAGCTATGAGCTAAAAACTTTCATCCTGCAGTCCCTTGTTTGATTCTTTTGGCCTCTATTTGCCTACTGTGTAACTTTGAGCTAGGTGCTTAACCAGACAAGGCTGCAGAAAAAAAGAGTTGTGTCTACTGGATGTACACAGCTGATAACTGAATAGATGAGAAATGAACCCAAATGGCATTGAAAAGTTTGCGGCAAGTAGATTGAAGTATAATATGTTTTGACTTAAAAATACTGAATAAATGTTGAAAAAATATAAACGTATGTGATCCCGTGCTTAATATACCATACCCATACCTCTCAGTGAAAACTATCTGGGCAAAGACTAAAATAATGAGGGAAGGCCCAAAAATAGGGACAGATTTTAAATATTGCTCATATAAACTTATAATTGCTAGAATAACAAGATTTGTGTTAGCATGCGTTTTCTGAGTGATATGAAGTCTGAAACCTCAAATGTCTGCCAGCATTTAGTAACTGTAATCCTCCGTGATTTGCCAAAAAAAACACACATTGTGATGAACAGGAGAAAATTTTGAGGCATAAAACCGGACGTTCTGTGAAAATCTGGACATTTGAACGGTATGGCCATACCCTCTGTAGAACAAATAAAAGTATATCATAAAAATTGGAATGTACTGCCAAACTATGTACCAACAGTTCTACACAAGCTAAGCTTTCCTGAATTGTTCTTTGCAATGTGAAACAATTTGCATTAAATATTAAAATTCACAATATTTTCTATATGATTTTTATATGTACAGTGCATATATCTGGGTAACATAGCTTTCTAGTATTCTAAAGGGTTATGACACCATTGTAAACTTTAAAACAAATTTACCTTGTAATGGAATATAATTAAGATCCAATATGGTTGAAGTATTAGCCACTATGGATTATGTGTTTCTACTAGACACAGAGGAAGTAAGCCAAAGCAGACTTTGATGGCCTGTCTTACCAGTGGAAGCACACCGAGAAACAATATGTCCTGGAAATGTGACACAAATAACAAAGCAGAATCCTTAAAAAACCAAGTACTTTTGGAGACACCTCTGCTGCCTGCATCCCCCAATATAGGTGGTCATGCCCCCAACATTTTCTGTGTGTGTACCTTATGGTCAGCACAGCAATTATCAAAGCATGCAAGCAGAAACAAAACATGTTTCACCTCATTTTGTAATGGGAGTTTGTGTTTTGTGGTTTCACAAGCTCCCCCCTTCTCTAGCTCAGGACTTGTGTAGCTGAATGATTCATTTATAACGCAGCTCAGTTCATCTTTGGTTTAATGACTTCCTTACATTCTCAGCATTTGTGAATTGCACAATACATCACATTATGTCACCATTACTGGACTTCTATAATAGTGGCATGTCAGTTTAGTACATCTTGTTTTGAAATTATATAGTTTAGCTTGCCAGAATTATACGCATTTATCACTTAACATTTTGTAATCTGTGGTGGTGCAGCGGTAGCATTGTTGCCTCACAGCAAGAGGTTCTCCCATTCGATTCTCAGCTAGTGTGTGGGGAGTGCCTTCTGTGTGGAGTCTGCATGTCCTCCCCGCAGGTCAAGTGGCGTTCCGAAAGACATGCGTAAATGGGTGTGCATTCGTTGAAGGTTGGGCGTTGAGCTGGCAACTCTGCACCGTGAAAATCTATCTACTGCCAATCATTAGCGGACCGGAGTTCCGCTGTGGCAACCCCTAACGGGGAAAAGCCGAAAGACGACAACATTTTTTAATCACCCAGTTAATATCTTACTAGGTGTCATGGTGACCTTCTTTTGACATCCATTGTACTGATAACAAGTATTATAGGTGGGTATGTTTGCTGGGCACTACATAATGTTTATCTTTGTGAGAAACAGCACAGGGCTTAACAGATATAACTGTGGTTACATGCAGGTTAGTTAGCAACAGTACACAGTCATGAAAAAAACGTAACTCATTCCATTTTTAAAAGTACCATTATGTCTCAGTTATAGCTACATTATGTAATCTCAGTTCTCAGACTGTCTGATGGTGATTTCATGAACAGACAAAGGAAGCAGATTAGTACTGCTGCACTGTACTCCTACACGTATCTGTTTCTCTGTTTTGCTGTAAATTGTAGGATACTTCTACATGTCTTCTGTCCATATTCACCAATGAGAACATTCTGAAACAAAATAAACACAAACAGAAAGCTGGGAGAAACATATTGGCGCTTTTGTCCTTTAATGCATGTAAAGCTTCTTTGGAATATATTAAAACAACTACCTGTTCAAAACCACCCAATACATTTCTGCCAGCTTGCCATTTGTGTTTATTATTTTATTTCGTGTATTCAATTCAGTTCTTGTTCTCCTTGTGTTTTTGATGAGAATGTTCTGTTTTTTGCTTAGTGGTTGTGCAAAAGAGCAAACTTAAAGGAAATAATTCACAGGACCACCCATACTGCAATGTTAATTATCCAATTCTTGTCATTCAGACAGCTGTGTGTGTGTGTGTTTCTCTCTCGGCTGCTGCGTACCAGTTGGCTGTCATTGCTCCTTATAAATTACGATTTTTGTGCACAGTGCACTGCATTCATGCATACATTTTTTTTACATAAGCATTTTTTTTTTGTTATTCTTTTTTACTTACCTGGAGCCAGAGAAAATGAATTTTCTCATCCTGAACTTCCTGGGAGTAAGGATGCTGGGTAGATCGGACTCTGCTGCACTGTAAAAGTACTTGCTTCTTGGGGCTGCTGCTTGGCAGAAGTTAGAAGTGTAAATAAACAGCTAATAGCTCCTCTGTGTGATTCTGCCTGCTCTCTGTGCTGCCCTGCTATTTCAAAATCCACACATGAACGTGGTATATTACTTGCATGGTAAACAGAGTCCAAGTTTCCAACAGGCTGGAAGCATGCCTCATGATGCTGACGTCATTACGCATGCCCCTGCACGTGATGACATCACCATCAACTTCAAGTTTAAAAAAATTAAAAAAAAGAGAATTGAAGGAGCCACTCAGGAATTTGTGGCACCCCATTATTTTGCCCTCAAAACCAGTAAATGCCGAGCAATTCTGTATGGTTGAGTGGTATTTTCCCACCTGTTATACATGACACTTTTTAATGTGTATTTCCAATATTTGTTTTACATGAACACGTTAATGTTTGGCAGGCTCATCTTTTATACAGTTGTTTATTCTCATTTCTTTTTGAACCTGTGACACATTTCGCAAGACTTTTTGCTTTAATGAAAGCTCTCAAACAAAAAGCTAAATACAGTTATCGAACATCCCTTCCACCATTAACTTAGAACAAACACATAAAAGTATGTACATTTTCAAGAAATGAAGTTTAGCTACTAGAAAATCTTGTCTTGACATGTGGAGGAATTTTCCTTTTGGTGCTTACCCAGTAACCAGACCTGTATCTGGGGAATATACCACTGGTGGTCAAATATTTGTGATTTGCTAGCCTTTTTTCCATCGTACTACGATGTCAAGGTACATATTCTGTCTGCTTCATTATATCTACCAATAGATCTTCTTTTTCTTCAATGTTTTCTTAGTAAAACATTTTCAGATTTAAGTATTTCACCTGATATTCCCTTGCAAATAGGTTACCCCTTCTAGGATCTTGCTGGAAAGGTCAACTACATCTCCATCTGAACCTGCTCATCAGTCAAATTTAAGGTTTATTACATAGAAAAAAGCTCTTCATTTTGCTCTGACATCTGTAATGCAAGTGTAGTTGAAAGCTTTTTTTTTTGGTGGGTAAACCCTATCTGATCTGCATTTTAGATTGGGTATCGCTAAGAACAAATCCCTCATTCTTGCCCAAGGTTGTTGCAGCATTTCTGACTCTGACCTTGCCATAAATCTCCCAGTATTCTATCCTAATCCTTTGAACCATGAAGAAGGGATTCCACTTGCATGGACAGCTCGGTTTCAAACTTGATAGAACAAAGTCCTTTACAATAAACAATCCGCTGTTTATGTTTTATGTTGGGACTAATAAAAAGACAAACCCGTGTCAGACAGATGATTTCCAGTTGGTAGCCTTGTCTATTGCCTTTTGTTGTACCCACCATGATAAATCAGTTCCAGCAGTATTCTGAGGGCCTTGTCTCTGATGGCATATTTAAAAAAGGTGGACTCTAGAAGCTTTCAAGAGGCAGCTACATCATGCTGTATGTATACATGTACAAGGACGTACATACTAAATTCTTTTGTCTACCTCCAGAACTGGGTTTGCTAGGCCCATTCACCAGAGGTTCCTGGGAACATATCCTTCCTCCACACAAGTTGGATAGGTTTTAGTAATCAAGTCTGAAGGCTACTACAGCAGTGGGAATGATGAACATAGTATAGTTATACAAGTTGCACTTACACATAGAATATATGTTCAAATTCATCACTGCTGCAGTAGCTGCACCCACCCCTCACTGCTGTAGTAGCTGCACCCTTCAACCATCCCCCTAGTAGTGTATAGAGTTGTTCGTGGGAAATAGGTTAGTAGATATTTGTTTGGTTCAAGATGAGTACACTGCTTAACTTTTAGGGAAGCAAGTCCTGAAGATTTTTCACTCTGACTTTTTGATTTCCTCTCCGTAGGGGTTGTTCAGTCAGCAATCAGAATGGAAGTATGGGAGGGCTTTTAGAGGCTATCTGGTTGTTGTGTCTTGGGCAAGGCAGAACCCATGTAGCCTAATGGCTACTGCATCAGAGAAGAATTCAGACGTCTAATTTTATGGATAAGTGCAACTTACACAACTGTACTTTATCACACCAGCTGTTTACCTGTGTCAGAAAGGCAATCCCACTTGTCCACAACAGAGATGGCCCTGTAAAGAAACCAGCTAGAAGGGACTACCTCAGAAGCCCGTTCAGATGCATAAGAAGTAAAAGCAGAGGGACACAAACTTCAAATTTAAGCCTTAATGTGGATCTCTTTCAGCTTGTCATTATGGCATCCATATCTTTACCCATAAGGTCATGGTGCCACTTTTTGAGTGCATGGTTGGTTAGACCTAGGATGTGGCCTTTTTTCTCCCCTTACCTTTGGTGCAAAGTGATACTTTGGAACAAATTGAGGAGAAGGCTCTTAAATCCATATAATGTGCTGTGTTTTGTGTCCATGTCCTGGAGAATTATCTTTCCCAAGGCTGCTATTCACTAACCAGGCTTGAGGTAGATTCACAGGTCATCCCATGTTCTTTACTGAGCCATTGACTTGCACTGTCTCTGTGCTGGGGTTTGATAACTTATTCACTGTGTTGTGGAAGATTATGTAAGAGCACATTGCAGCAATATCTGTGGATCCTGCACCATTTCTGTCTTTTGCTTTCCACTGCACTTTCAGTCACCATTGGCATCTGCATCCAGTTATGCAGTCATGTAGTCTGTGCTGCTCCTCTGGCCCCATGTGTGTAGGAAGCAAGAGCAGGGCTTTCTTGTACTACCTGGATCTGGCCAGCTTTTGAATCCTCACCTATGGTTGAGTCTGAGGAGACAAATGTTACTTGCAAGAAATTGAAAGGGACAGTAAACAGTCCTCCCACTCTGTCTCTACTGTTGAGGGCAACTGTTTTGAAGGAACATTCAGGCTTATGAAATTCATCTAAGTGTGACTTATTCTTCCCTAAGCAGAATTTCAGTCATAGCTGTCAACCTTTTACCTCCAAAATTAGGGAAAAGTAGAGGAAAAGGCCCAAATTACAGTCACTTTTTAATATTGGTAAGTTGATAAAAAGTATGTGGATTAATGTGTATTTTCCAAGTAAAAAGTCTGTGACTGTAATTATTGTTTACTGATTTTATTCCACTTTTTCTTAAATGATTTTCATATTTCCAGTGTGGGACAAAGCAAAATGTTGTGTTAATATCACTGACATTTGAGAGGTTTGCTTTCTGCAGTTAATATTTTAACTGCATCTTTTTTACCTCAGTACTACTTGAGTAGCCAGTAGGAGACAACCTCTTTTTCTCCATCTGTGTACCCAGCTTACCTCCCAGACCTGGTGCTGTTTCAGATGGATTGATGGATAAACAGGAGGATATGACACCTAATTGTCCTTGAAATGAGAAAATAGCCACATTGGCAGTAATAGTGGTGTCATTTTCAAAGGACCTGTTTTTTTCTTTTCTCTGTTATTGCCTTGCAGCATCCTGGACAAGTGCAGCTCCCACGGTACTGCCAGCTGATCCTTGTGTCTTTCAGCATATGCTGCAATCCCTTCTACAGTGGGCACACTTGCTCCTTGAAGGGTGCTTGTCTGCCACCTTGTATGCTGCCTTGGTGGAAAATCCAGCATCCACTTGGTGCCAGCATTGCAGCACACTTGGCTTCCTCCCTTCCTGTAGATTGAGTGAGCTGACATTTAGGACTCACTCCAACCATTCCTGGCTGGCTGTTCAGTGGTATAGCACTAAACACTCCACATGTATGGCACCAGTGCAGAGCTAATCAATGCAAAACGTCAAGAACAGTCAGCATAACAATCAGTGATAATGTAGAATATTTAATGGAAAATCCCAAAAAATACAAGATGATATACAAAAAGGCAAACCTGTTTCAGCCAAAGCTTTCCTCAGTGCCACATAAAACAAGTTGGCTCATTGTTGGAACTGAACTGCTTTCCTTTCTTCAGCACCTCAGTGGTGCTCATCGTTTTTGGATTACAATCTTTTATTTGTGGTCTTGATTCTGGGATGGATGTGGCCAAGAAATGTAATTTACAATGTTTATTATCTGCGCTGATTTTAGATAAAGATGATATCCACGGGTATGAAAATGTTGGTAGCATTTCATAAGACAGTTCAGGTACTGTCTGTACACAAACTTTGAAACTTTGACTTGCATTCAGGCCTTTGAGAAGTTAACTGTTTCCATTAAAAGATTATGGACAAATGTTTGGCATTTGAAATTTTTAAAAGGGTACGAGTTGAAGGGGTATTGCCCACGTGGTTTGCTAGCTTACACACTGCCTGTGCTTCATAATATAGATGAGTCTTTGCCAAAAGAATGGGCCAAAGTTCAGCAAGCAGCCTCTGTGACGTTTGTGTAAGTACTGGTTGCTTTTTGAGAGAGAAATTTCAAAAATTCTGTTGGATGTTGTGCTGGGGAATTTAAATCTGCCTGTGAACATTGATTATGTTAAACAGTTTGGACTTTTGTTGTCTGGCCTGGCCTCTTATGAGCGGGAATTACAAGCTTGTAAAGTTAAGGAATTCAGGAGAGATGTTGCTGATTATGTTGTGGGTAAACCCTTCGTAATTTGTAAATCTGTTAAATTTGTATGAAGCCCTGAGGTACAGTCTCGGGATCAGGGTCTTATTAAAGGTCAAAGAAAAAAAACCTAGAGCCGTATTAAAACAATCTTTGGTGGGAATGGAATCTTCAGCAGAGGATTCTTCCTCTGCTATTGGTACTAATATTGAAGTGGTTAGTGATTCACCACCATCCAAAAAGAAAAACCCTTTACAGGTACCAGACAGGCTGGATGTAAACACTCTAAAAGAAGCCAACTTCTTGGATGCATTAATCCAGTTTATGCTGCCCAATAATGTTTCTCAGACCATGTTGACTGCAGCAGAATCTGGGGTGCTCAGTAAGAGACTGGGCTGGGTTCTTTCCAACATATTCAGTGATTGAAGATGTTTTTGTTAGTGATGTTTTGATTTTTTTGTAGGAAATTTAAACTATTGTTATATTTTGATAATAAAGATGTACAGGGTGAGCCACAGCTCTTCTCCCCGCCTATGAATAAGTATGTCTCTGTGTTCCAGCAAAATGTATTAAAGGATTTGCATTTTAATGTTTGTTACACAGTTGGTTCTAGGAGTAACTTAACCCCTGAACAGTATCAGGCGTTATATGCTTTGAGATAAAAATAAAGTGGTTATTAATAATGCAGACAAATGGGGTGCTGTGATAGTACGGGATTGGGCCCTATATTTACAAGAGGCTCAAAATCAGCTGATGTATTACAATCATTTATTTTTTATTATTATATTTACATTTTTATCAGAAAATGGTCTTGGATCCTCCATTACATTTCAAAAGGGATATAGATGCATTTTTGACCTTAGCTTTAGAGGAATTACTAAGAATACTTTATCATTTAACAATATCTGATCCTTCTCCCCAGTATATGTTACCTAAAATTCATAAAAATTCTAGGAGTCTTCCAGGTAGACCCATTGTTTCGGGCTATGGCTCTTTAACTGAGCCTCTTTCGGCTTTTCTTACTAAGTATTTCAAACCGTTGTTAGTTGGTGTAAGATCTAGAATTAAGGACACCACTGAATTTCTTAATATATAAAGGACATGCAGTTACAAACAACATGATATATGTGTACATTAGACATCAGGTCTTTGTACATGAATATTCCCCACTGGGCCGGTCTCTTAGCTGTTGAATTTTGGTTAAATAAATTGGCTCTATATAGTCCTGGATTCAGCACATTTTTGCTTTGTTTGACAGAACATGTTTTACCTAAAAATGTTTTTTATTTCAATGGTGATTGTTACTTTCACTTAAGAGGTACAGCAATGGGGGCATCTTTTGCCCCCATTTATGCTGACTTTTTATGGGGTATATAGAAGAACAACTAACATATGATAATAGTCATAACATTTATTTGTATGAAATAGATATTTAGAGATGCTATATTGATGATTGCTGGCTAGTATGGAAATCTGATATCATTTATCTAGAAGAGTTTAAACAATATTTGGATGATAATAAATGGGGTTTACAGTTTACTGTTGCTTATGATATTCAGGAAATTTCTTTTTTGGATGTTAAGGTCACTAAAAATGTGGATGGCACACTGAATACCTCCTTGTTTCGTAAAGAGTTTCATCGTAACTCCTTATTAGATGTTAATAGTTGCCACCCACCATATGTTTATTTAGTTATTTATTTAACATTTATTTACCGGGAAAGTCGACTGGACACAGGTCCTTTTTCAGCAGAGGCCCAGGGCGAAAAGCTCCAGTGAAGCAAAATTACAAGTTTGAGTTACAGTTGCAGGTAATACAAGACTTGCACAAACTGCAAAAGAAAAAGGCTTGTCTGCAAACAAGCTCATAGTGTCAAACATAAAAGTTACAAAAAGATAAATATAAAATGTCTTAGATAAACATGTACAATAGACATCACAGTATGCGTATGTATATGTATATATATATATATATATATATATATATATATATATATATATATATATATATATATATATATATATATATGTATACAAGTCATCTGTCATACTTGGGAAGAAACAGAGACTCCTGGCGGAAGGAGAGGACAGATGCCTCAGGATTTATTGGGAGGGCAATGAGATACAAAGTTAGTTAGAGATGTAGAGTTAAGCAATTAGAGGTCTGTCCAGGGCAGTTACAAGAACAGAGCCAATAGTCTTTCAGGTGTAGTTTTAGGTGTTAAGTGTGTTAAAGAGCAGCAGGTAGTAATTTGGGTGGGCAGTTTGTTCCATATGTTGGGGATGTAGAAGAGGAAGTTTGTGCCATATGTTAAGGATGTAGAGAGAAAGAGTTGCAGAAACACACTGAGGGGTTTACATCCAGGTTTAGAGCTAGGAGATGAACAATAAGGCTGTCATAGAACAAGCCCATAATTTGCTCAGTCTGTTGATAGGAATGTTTTATTGGAATATCATGGTAAAAATAAACATGATACAAATCTATTTTGTCACCAGTTCTAGCAGTAATACAACAGACATTGGGGAATTCTTTTTGCTGAAAATAAGTTAGCCCAATTGTTGCCCACATGGTGTATGTTTAAATACAGATGGGACTAAACTATTGGTAATTTTTTAAATCATTTAAAAAATGTTAAATTTGGAGGTTATGGTCAGTCTTCTATTGGTGGTATAGCCCTGGTGGGCTATTTCCCCGTGGATACTGTATGGCTTGCAAACATGTTATGAAAACTGAACAATTCTCATCAGCTAATACGTCTCAGGTATTTGATGTCAGATGTTTTAATAATTGTAATTCTGAATGGGTTATTTATTTAGTAGAATGTACTTGTTCTGCTATTTACGCAGGGCAAACATCTAGACAGTTTAAAGTGTGTATTTTTGAACACTTAATTGACATCAGGAATAAGAGGATGTCCAGTGCTTTATATAAACATGTTTTGCAACATTCTACAGCTATTTATTGATTCACAGGTATAGATTGTATTTGTTTTAGGGGATCAAACAAACTTTGTTGGCACAACCAAAGGTACAAGAAAGAATGGACCTGGATTGTGAGATCAGGAGTGTTGTTTTCTCCAGGTTTAAATGATGTGTTTTGATTGGCTTCTGGGAGAAGGAAGTGCGTTTTGCTTTTGAGATATATTGTGTTGTGTGTAATGCATTTCACTTGTTTTATGTGACACTGAGGAAGACTTTGGCCAAAACCGGTTAGCTATTTTTTATTTATTTATTTTTTTTACATCACTTTGTACTTTTTGGAATTTTCCATTAACTATTCTATATTATCACTGATTGATGTGCAGGCCGTTCTTGAGGTTTGGCTGTTCCCATGCCCGGGACACTAGTTGAACCAGTGTGTTATGCATCATAGTCAAAGTTTTAACCCTTTACCCAGAAACCTAGCAGGTGTCAGGTCAGTGTTTCTTGTTAAAAAAAAAAAAAAAATAGATGAATGCTAGGATACCACTCCCTTGTAGCCTGTTTTTAGAAGTACTGTTTGTTGGTTTTTTTCAGCACCTGAGAAGGCATACCATTTATTTGCTTATTCTTGTAAATAGATATCTCCAAGCTTCCAAACCAGATTTTTAATCTTTCTGCTCTTGCCCAGCAATAGTTTCAGAATATTTAGCATTTTGCTCCTCGTCATCCAGATAAAGTCAAATACTTTGGGCAGGTTTTGGCTTAAGGATTTATTCCTCTGAAACTTGTAAATATGTGGATTTTTCCTTCTCTTTACAAGTGTTTATTTTTAGACTTCTTTTGTTGCACATATAATTGGGAAATGGGCTACTGTTGCTGACTTGGATGCACAGGAGTCTACAGACAAAACTACCGATATTGTAAGTAGGAATCCATTTATCGTCTTAACATTTCATAAGGCGTGCATGATGGCCAGGAATGCTGCCACTGACATCTGCTTCCATAAGGCATTATAGCTCTGATTGTCATAATTTCATAATGTGCCAGGCTATTCTAGACATTTTTAAGTGTGAGGTGTTATGATGAACCTTTTTTGAGGCTTTTTCCATGACCAAAAATGTGAGTAATCCTCCCCTTTTTCTTTTGTTAAATTTCAGTTGTATAAGTGAAAGGGAGGAAGTAGCTGCTAAAAACATTTAAATACCATGCCATCGTACGCTCCTCCCCCCTGGTTCTCCACAGGGACATCTGCTAGTTGGTCTTTAGCAGTCCTTATTACTGCTGAAGCTAAACTCCTGTTTTTGAAGTTTTCTAGGTTTGCTGCTGTCTGGAGAGCCATTATCTGGAAAAGCTGGGTTATTCATGCTATAAAAAGTGAACATTGCTCAATCACCTTTAATGCATCATCTTCTGATAGAACATTTCTGCCAAAGGAGCTGTTGATGCCTTCTGTTTGACTTCAAGTTAAAGTAACAGTTTAGACTGTTTATGCATTCTCAGTCATTAAGCCCTGATGCCACGTTGCTCACACGATTTTCCATTGTCCTTTGATAGACATAATAGATGCCTATTGCCGCATAAGGTTTGTGCACTTTGCTATAAGTGATCAATTTTTTCAGAACAGTGTGCTGCCTGTGGTCTTTCTACCATTCTGAGGCTCTCTGCAGATGTGTTTGCTTTCAGGTTGTCTGGTTGCCAGTGGTGTCCACTCAGGATTCCTGACATTGTTGGCCTATGCTTTGTCTTTGCTGAAATCTGTTCTCCCACTAAACTACCTGCTGTTTATCAGTACTCCTTTTCAGTTTTGGAATCTTCTGCCTTGGCTGACCACTTTATCTGTCCCAAACTGGAGCCATGCAATTGGGCTTGACTACCAGATAGCATTTAAAGTTGTTGTGGATGTCTAGAGAGATTATGGTATGTCCCAGTACAATATCCAGTCTTTTCAAAGGGCTTTTCTTGTGTCATTTTACTTCTCATGTGCCTTGGCATAGCTCAGGGAGTAGGCATGCATGGTGATATCATTTGCATATGTGAGTGGCATAACCTGCCGGATAGCTCTGTCCCCTTTTAAGCAGGTGCCTCCAGAGGGATCTCCAGTCACCACCAGGAAATGATGATGCATGCACCATCTACAAAGACACCACCTCTTCCACCTTCCAGAGGGAAGTGAGCCTGGCTTATAGACAGAGCTCCTTCCTTCTGTGATGTCAAACTTTACTGCCTTTGCTGTAGCCCTTTTCATCAAATGTGAAATGTCTTCTTGCTTCTTGTGTTCACACTACTGGGTGATTCTGACAACAGTCCACAGCTGTAATTTCTGCGATTTGAAGAAAGCTAGCTCATCAGAGATACAGACTTATGAGATATGTCATGCCATAGAATGGCTTCAGCCTTCTGTTGATGACACCCAATCTGGAGCAGCATTGGGTGATAGAGGGAGCCTTGTAAATTAGAACCTTAGTGACATCTAGAGATAAATGTGGCGGCTGGGATTCATTGTGGTGAGAACTGCTAAGTCGTGTACCTGAGCTAAAGCACATTGGGTATGGTATCTATTCTTGGAGACGTAGCTTAAAGCATTTGGGCAGGACAATGACTTGGGAGGGGGGGATAAACAGTAGGATGAGTCATTGGGAGAAGCATGGAAACATGTAGTGCCAGGACCAGCTTAATGCTTGCCTGCACCTTCAAGGACATATAATCTAGAGATAAGGTGGCAATTTTCCAACTTTGTAGATGACTGATGAAGTCTAGCCCAAATTCTGCTTCCATCTTTGGAAACCATACTGGAAGAGGGAAGTAAAATGTTAAAATGCAGAGGAAATGTGCCAGTAAGATGAAGGAATAGAAGACAGGACTTGGATAAACTAGGAATTTACTGCTTAGAGAAAAGGGAAGCGTAAGAACTTGATTTGGATCCACACAGCTGTTTAGGGCACTTTTAATACAAGTGAAAAAGAAGAACAGAAGAGAAGGAGGTCACCAGTCACTAGGTAAGTGTAGCAATCTTCAGCTTGTAAACAAAGCAGAAGGGCAAGTCAAACAGACCACTAGGCACTTTATGGCAGTTATTGTCCAACTATAAAGCTTGTTCACAAACACAAAAATAAAAAAACAAATGCATTAACGACACACCGTGTTTTCGTCCTTTTGAGACTTCATCAGATTAACGACCACAGCCACTGTGCGGCCTGTTCTAACATATAGCTGGACAATAAACAGCCATAAAGTGCCTAATGGTCTGTTTGATTGCCCTTCTACTTTAATAGTTTTAATAATTGGGCCGATTTGTGTTTATTAATCTTCAGTTTGTACATTAGGAAATACTGATGGTCATCATTAGGTCACTGTTGCAGTAGCCTAAACTTATGTGAGACTTATCCTGCCAAGCAGTGGATGTTCGGACAGCTTCCAAAGCTTTAAGGCACCTTCCACATGCCTGTATGACAGAGCTTGAAGGCAAGCCAGATAAAAGCAGATGTATGGGTGCCAAAAATCAGAATCATCTTGTAGTTGAAGCAACTGGTAAGTCTTATTCTCTGACTCACTTTTATAGTTAAGGTGGTATTCTAGTTTGTCAAAGTGGGCAGATAGGTACCTCACTGGGGGATTGCCTTCCTTTTTTTGTGAAAAGTGTTTGTTTTCTATGAATTTGTCGTGGCAAAAGAAGTGTTTGTGTGGTCGCTAGTTACCCTGTAAAGCTCATCACACATCTTGCATTTTTCGATTAGGGTAAAGAATATGAGACCGCCTTGCTCATTTTCTTCATCTTTTCCTCCTACAACTTTGACAAGCAGGCTTAGTACCCTTATATTACATTTAAAACAGAAGTAATCCAAAAAGGTCAAGTCTGGTATCCTGCATGTGACCCAGAGGGTACAAGAAAGAGACCACAAAGAATTAGTTTAGGTAAAATCACTTTAGCTAGGAGAGTCTGTCTCTCCCTCTCCCCCTTTCTCTCTCTGATGTCCTTGCTGTTGGAGGACCAAAGATGTCTTGTTGAAGTTTCATGTAGTTTATTCAATTAAATAAGTAGATGGATGAGTGTTCTTGTTATTATTGTTACATTTAGAGAGAGCTTAAAGTGAAAGGCTTTATCTATAGAGTGATGGGCCATGGTTCTAGCTCATTGGATGTTCCCCCTCCGGTCCCCTAAAAAAGAGTTTAAAAAAATGACAGTATCCAGGCAGGTTTTGATTTCTTCTCTGGTTTCTTCCTTGCCTCATCCTTCAGTGGGCAGCTCTGCTGCGGCCATTTTGGAGTGCTCAGATCATTGGGTAGTTTCGCTCGTATCCTCTGGTGTTGCTTCTCACAAAGCCACTAAGATTCAAGAGACCAGTATGTCCTTTAAGGCCGATCATATATCCTCTTCAGGCAAGGGAGAACTGCTCTTGCTGGCATCAGAGGAGTGGGTGGGTGTTATTCCATTACAGGGCCACACTGTGTTGCTGAGCTCCATTTCCTAATAGATACTCCCAGGAAAAGGAAAAGGTGAAGCACGCTTCCGCTCCTGTATTCCGTCAGGTAAGGTAGCAAATTATTATTGGTTTGCCTTTGCTAAAGTCTTATTCAAATCCTTGAGTTATTGCAGTCTGAGTATTCCTAGCAATCTAAAAGGAAAAAGATCAATCTCACCATCATCTGAAGTTTAGGAACTAGGCTTAGATCATTTCTTGCACGTTTCTACTCCAAAGAACTGGGAGTCTGTGTCTGAAGAAAACATTTCCTCAGATTTCCCAGTTGAAAGTTGCCTTTTTTGTGACACTATTGGCAGGATGGAAGGAGGGAAGTGGGAACAAAAATAAATATCTTAAACCCAGCAAAGATGTAATGAATTATTACTGGTGGATTCTCCTCAACCAGTGGCTGTTCTCCCTGTTGTATCAGCCTTAGAGGATGCCTTTATCCCAGGAAGCAGTTCTGGCAGTCAGCCACCAGCCCTCAGGTAATCTGATATCTTGTATAAAGTCCCACAAACACACACATTTCTCTTTAGAAACACCAAAATAAATCCTTCGGTTTTCTCTTTCAAAACCAACTTCTTCCCTTCATCTTATGTCCACCGACCTTTCCATCAGACAAAGATAGGAGATCTTTTGAAGGTTTTGGAAGAAGGGTGTATGCCTTTTCCACACTAGCCTTCTGAACAGCAAACTCTAAAGCTCACTTGTCTGTTTCTCCTGGCTTCATAGGTTCATACTAGGCTATCTGCCCTGGGGCATTCATAAGCCTAGCTAGAGTGTGTTTGGCTTTCGCCACCCATTTTAAATTAATTTTGCTATGCCCTTTTTCGAGGTTAGTATACTGTGCCCCTGTCTAACAGTGACACAGAAGTGATGCCCGGGGTAAACCTACGATCTCCCATCCACTCATCAAGATTCCTCTTGAAGAGACTAAATGAGGGACTGTGCCTAACCTGGACTGGGGTTTTATTCCAGAGTGAAGGGAGCCTCTGGGTTATGAATCTGTCCCTCCAGCATGTCCTATTTATTTCAGTGCTGAGGTTCAAGTGTCTCGAGTGCGTAGCTCGATGGGATTTGGATTTTCTCAGGTGCAGCATGTCCATTAATTCCGGGTTGGACATGGCTTTATATGTCAGGCACGGATTGCCTCTGAGCAGGCGGTATGCCACTGAGTGGAGCTGGAGTTTCTTTAACCGGGCAGCATATGGCATCTGTTTGAGCCCTTTGATCCTCTTGGTGAGGTACTTTTGGGGTCTTTCCAGTTGCTGCAGATGTCTGGTAAGGTACATCCCAAAAGGGGCATTGTACTCAATTATGGGCCTGATGAGGAATGAGTAAAGAGGCACGATGACCTCCCTTGATCTAGATGTGAATCCCTTCATGATTAGGTGGGCTATATAAAATGTTTTTCTAACCACTTTGGCCACGTGGTTGTCAAATGAGAGATTGCTATCAACTTGAGTCCCCAGGTCCCTAATTACTTCTTCTGTACTTAATGGATTACCACCTATGTGGTAATTTGTGGGCACTTTGTTTTTGCCAAAGGGGATGACTATACACTTTTTGGCGTTTAGCTTGAGGCCATGGCTCTGGCACCAGTTGTCTATTTTTATGAGGCCGTTTTGGAGGATGCTTGTGTCGGCTGGAGAGTCGATTATGGCGCCCAGTTTGCAGTCATCTGCGAACTTGGTCAGCCACAGTCCTTCCGTGTTGGCCTGTACCTCCGAGAAATATATACCGAACAAGAGAGGTCCCAGGTCTGAGCCTTGTGGGACGCCACTTGTAACTGGTTTGGAGTCTGACATGGCTCCAGCAATTCCAACCATGTGGGTTCTGTCCTTGAGCCAGTTTGCAACCCATCTAGTGACATAGGGGTTTATATTTAAGCTGGTGAGCTTATCTATAATGCCAGAGTGGGGTATTGTATCGAAGGCTTTTGCAAGGTCCAGGTAGGCTGTGTGGACCACCTTCCCCTCATCAATGGCCTTGGTGACTGTTTCAAAGAAATCGACCAGGTTTAAGAGGCAGGATCTGCCCTTAAAGCCAAACTGGGTAGGATCCAGTGTCTGTAGGTCCCCAATATCTTTATTTATGAGGTCCATAATGATCCTTTCCATAGCTTTGCAGACCAAGCTAGTCAGGCTTATGGGGCGATAGTTTCCAGGATCCGTTGAGGCACCACCTTTGTGGAGAGGGACCACTGTTGCTGTACGCCACTCTTTGGGTACATATCCTGTAGTAAGGCTGAGAATAAACAGTAGTTTTATGTTTGGGTTTAGCTGTTCTTGGAGTTCATGTAGGACGCAGCCCGGGACACCGTCTGGTCCCATTGATGCTGTGTTTTTTGCTTTGGAGAGGGCGGCTCTTACCTGAGCATCTGAGATGTCAGGGGGGCAGCACTCTGCTGGGATAGATATTTGCCCTTTTGGTAGGGGGGTTGCGCTGAACCTGTCAGCTAGGATGTTGGCAATGTCTGTGGGTTCGATGTATTTTTTGTCATTTTGATCTAATTCTGAGCATATCTGGGCATTCCCACCCAGGTTCCTAACATAACTAAAGAAAGCCTTGTGATTATCCTTAGTGTCCTGTGCAATTTTTCTCTCGAAGCTGGCCTTAGATGATTTTATGAGTGCCTGTAGTTTTTTGCTAATACTGATCAGAGATGCCTTCCCTTTTTGGGATTTTGCTCTATCATGTAGTAGCTTCCTCCTTCTATTGTATAGTTTGTTTATGGCTGGGGTCCACCAGACAGGACGTCTGCCTTTGGAGGATTGGGTCTTGGTTTTATTTGGGATTGCATGATCCATGCATTCCTGAAGGTGTTCATAGAATGCATTTATAAAGGATTCTGCGGTCTGGGCCGTATTTTCCACAGGCTCGGGGGCTTTGAAGGATTCCACCTCGGTTTTGATAAGTGTGAAATTTGCTTTAGAGAAGTTTTTCACTGTGGTTTTCTGGGCAGGGGGTGGGGTCGGGATGTGAATATCCAGTGAGATTAGTTTATGGTCTGATCTTACCAGTGAGGGATACACTTCTGGTCAGGAGCATAGAGTCCCCATGTTGGTGATCAGGTCCAGTATGTTTTCCCCTTTTGTGGGAGTGGTAAAAGTTGTTCCATAGCATTTGAGTTTATAAATTCTAGGAACCTTTGGGCTAGGGTGTTGGAGCTAGAGTAATGCTCCCAGTCTGTTTGGGTAGTTGAAGTCACCCAATATAATGGTGTTTGGAGAGACCGTCATATTTTCCAGTGTTCTCAGGAAGGCCGAGTGGGGTTCCTGGGTTTGGGAGGGTGGTCTGTAGCAGGCTATAAACTGGAAAGCAGTTTTACCCACGGTTAGTTGCACATGGATAGTTTCTGATGCTTCGTGCTGTGCCACCAACCTGGAGGTGTGGGTATCTTTGACGAATATTGATACTGTCCCCCTCCTTTTGTGGTTCGGTCCAAGCTTTGGGGCCGAAAAGCATGGTATGAGGTATAACCTGGTAGTGCTGGGGTGCTCTCGGGAGCCTTGAACCAGTTTTCTGTTACTGCACAGATATCAATGTTCTCCATGCTAAGGAGAGTTTCGAGTGCGTGCATCTTGAGGTTTAGACTTTTGGCGTTGAGTAGCATTACTCTTAGTTTCTTATCCCTTGTGATACCTATGGAGGTGGGTTTGTCTTTTGAGCCTTGCCTAAAAAAGGCACTATGGGGGAAGCAAGAGCCTTTGCCAATATCCGAAAGCCCAGGGGTGACAGGTGCAAGCCGTCCCTAGCGAAGCATCGTGGCTTGTCGAGCATGTCATCCCAGGCTGACGGGCATTGGATCCCCTTTGAATGACACCAATACTTTAGCCAATTGTTAAAATTGATCATTTTGTCTTTATACTGTGGCATCATTCTTGGTGAGGGTAAGATGCTACTCAAGGTCAGGGTCATACCGGCCTGGGCTACATGATCAAAGAGCTCCTCTATGTCTTTTTTCATGTAGTCCAGGGAGGTACGTCTCAGGTCATTCACACCAGCATGGACAATGACCGAGTCATATTTGTATTTACCTTGGAGTGACCTGAGTGCTTGTGTTGTGGCGGATCCTAGCGCCTGACAGGCAGCTCACCGTGACCTTCTTGTTCAGCCTGGTGAGCGGGACGTCAGTGTGCCTGACGATAGAGTCACCTAGTACAAGTGTATCAGGTGTGGTGTTTAGCCTTAAGGGCTGTGACTGTTCGGCACACTGGCTTTGTGAGCTATGTGTTGCACGTGTTTTGTTTTGGGGTAGCGGTTGCTTGGGTGTCTGCTTTGGAGGTCTCTACTGCTTAGGCAGATTTTTATTTAGAGCCTCAGAGTATGTTTTTTTGTGTTTGTGTTTGGTTTGCTGTCGTGGTAGGTCTATGTGAGACTGGAATTGTAGTGAGTGTGGTTTCCTTCTCCTCCTGACTGGTTACACCAGTACTAAGTTGAGAGAGCTTAGCCTCCAGTTTGGCTATATGGTTGCATCTCTCACATGTGTTGGAATTTGTTGGGAGGAGGAGAGGGTTGTCTGTGTACATGAGGCAGTTGTAACATTGCCTCAAGATTCCCAGATTCACCAGCTGGACCGGAGAGGAGATTGACAACTGACCTTTGGAGATGCTAGAATAGTATTGGGATTTCCTTTATAATTGAAAAAAAAGGGCCAATGGGGAACAAGGTACTCAAGGGGAGTTTGTGAGGGTGTAGTGCTTTTAATTTTTTAGTGCTGACTTATATAATTGCTTTAGTGAGCAAGTGCCTGGTAACTTAAATGCAATGTGTTACAGGTAACATAAATGCAAAAACGACAAACAGTAACTTTCTTTCAAGTGAAACAAGGAAATAAGTACAGTAAGCAATGCAGATATCACTAGGGATCCACAGAAGCGCTGAGAAGTCGCGTTTTAGGTGGAATTAGCGTTCAGGGAAATAACAAGCATACAAACAAAGCTATATTCAGCAGGCCTGGATCTAGTCTATGCTACAGCAAACAAGGTGTACCAATTTCAGTAAGAAGCAGTTCAGATATGCAGGCACTATAAGCCTTTAACCAGAAATTCCCAGCTCAGAGGGGCAGAGTCCAGCTTCTCCTCCCACAAGAGTGCAGACCACGAACCCTCTTAATGTAAAATAACTGGCCTGAAGCCCAAGTGCTTAAACCAGAATTAATACACTTTTAGAATAACAGACACTGAGCCCTCAATCAGCAGTTCCCAACTTAGAAGGATGTAAGCTACCTGTTCTGCCACTACAGTGCAGACCACAAACCTTCTTAATGTAAAACAACTGGTTTGAAGCCCAAGTGCTTAAACTAAAAGGCGTAGAATGAGTTACACCAAGCAGTAATAAATACAATTGAGTACTATTAAGATGACGCAAAAGCAAAATAAAGTAGGAAGAAACACAAATACAGTAAAAGCAGATAAATTTTTTTTTTTTTTTTTGAGTGAGCAAATAAAATGGGCCCAGAGTTATGGGACAGAAACAAGTGCAAATGCAGGCCTTCAAATCAGAATGTTGAGAGAGATGGAAGACCGCCCAAACGGCCAATAACTACAAATTCTGGGCCAGAACCACTCCTTATGTGGTAGACAGGTTACCTAATGCTTACCACTCCCACTGATAAGCTAGAAGGCTTCCCTCCAACACAGAAAGGCTTGGGGGGCTCAGAAGCTTACAAACAGTCCTGGATACAGCAAATCTGTATATGGAACACTAATTACAGGAAAGATAGGAAACAGGCTAATTACAGGAAAGGTAGAAAACAGGCTTACAATTTTTTTTTTCAGAAAAGTAGCAAAAACAGTAGTAAAAACAATTCACATGCAGTGCAAGCTGGCACACTTGAGTATGTAGCAATATTAGTCCACACACAGTTTGAAAAAATGTAATTAAATTAAAAAGGACTTAAAGCAAGTGCAGAAAGGGTTTATTAGGTAGAATGCAGTCAAAAGATGGGACTGGGGGGTGTCCTAGATCAAATCTACAGTGGGGCGGGCACTGCAAAAGCCACCAAATTTAAACTACAACCAAGAACGGGGGGGGGGGGACACTTTCAACAGAGATGTGAGGAATCACAGTACAAATTATAAAACCAGAAAAATATATACTGATCTCTGTATATTTGCAGAACAGTAAAACAACCGATATCTAAGCAACAATTTAGCTCTATAATACAGAAAAATATACTCAGCTCTACATATTTGCAGAGTCTTGTAAGGCTCTCTCTCAGTGCACAGGTTCCAATTTAAATGCAGACTGTTTTTAACAGGTCAAATTATGGGAACCTGGAGTTAAGCAACACACAAGCTATAAAAAAACGGTTATATCAGCTGAAGACAAGGCAGAAAATGAGGGGGGGTGGGGAAGACAGTTTCAACAGAGATGTGAAGAATCACAATACAAATTATAAAACCAGAAAAATATATACTGATCTCTGTATATTTGCAGAACAGTAAAACAACAGCTATCTAAGCAACAATTTAGCTCTATGATACAGAATAATACAGAAAAATATAATCGGCTCTATATATTTGCAGAGTCTTGTAAGGCTCTCTCTCAGTGCACAGGTTCCAATTTAAATGCAGACTGTTTTTAACAGGTCAAATTAAGGGAACCTGGAGTTAAGCAACACACAAGCTATAAAAACCGGTTATATCAGCTGAAGACAAGGCAGAAAATGAGTTGGGGGGGGGGGGGCAGTTTCAACATAGATGTTTGGAATCACAATACAAATTATAAAACCAGAAAAATATATACTGATCTCTGTATATTTGCAGAACAGTAAAACAACAGATATCTAAGCAACAATTTAGCTCTATAATACAGAAAAATATACTCAGCTCTGTATATTTGCAGAGTCTTGTAAGGCTCTCTCTCAGTGCACAGGTTCCAATTCAAATGCAGACTGTTTTTAACAGGTCAAATTAAGGGAACCTGGAGTTAAGCAACACACAAGCTATAAAAAACGGTTATATCAGCTGAAGACAAGGCAGAAAATGAGGGGGGGAGACCGTTTCAACAGAGATGTGAGGAATCACAGTACAAATTATAAAACCAGAAAAATATATACTGATCTCTGTATATTTGCAGAACAGTAGAACAACAGATATCTAAGCAACAATTTAGCTCTATAATACAGAATAATACAGAAAAATATACTCAGCTCTATATATTTTCAGATTCTTGTAAGGCTCTCTCTCAGTGCACAGGTTCCACTTTAATTGCAGACTGTTTTGACAATATGAACTTTTGATCATCTGCCATCCTCTGATGCTGACGCATCTTTGAAACCATTACTCATTTCTATGTCTCAAGTTACTAAACATTCTTTGTATATGTTCGTATGAGGCTGCTGATGCTTTGTCCAGGGTGACTGTCACTGGGTCAGTTTTGAGAAGATTTGCTTGGCTATGTACTCAAATGTTTACCAGTGGATGTAAAAGCTGAACTTCAGAATGTACCTCTGGATAAATAATTATTTGACTTTCCTCTACTGAGGTTCTCAAAAGGTTTGATGAGAGGGGAAAGTGTATCCAAGGGGTGTCTAAGATATTTCAATCCCCCTATTCCCAAATATAGTAGAAATTTGTCTTCTAGCCCAGGATCCTTTTATAGGAAACAATATAAATAATACCTGCAAAAGACAGACAAGCAAGTTTTTATAAGACAGGCATAAAAACAGAAGGTTGTCTTTCCCAAGCCCAAAGACAATCTGAAAAAGCGTATTGATTATCTGCCATCAACCTTGTCCCCCTTCCCACCCTGGTGACCCAGTAAAGCTTTCCCAAAACATAGGCTTTAACTTTCCTCTGTGGCACCAAATTACTTCAGACGACTGAGTTCTGTCAATCATTCAAAAAGGTTACAACTGTCAGTAGGACTCCCTTCCTCCTTTCCTCAGAATTCCCCCACATCCATCCAATCAAGCCTTCCTTTTTTCTCCTATCCTGGATCAAATGCTTTCTAAGGGAGTAAGACTCTGTCTTCTTGCAGAGCAAGTAGAACGAGTTTTACTTGATATTTCTGGTGCCTGAGAAAGAAGTAACTTGAAGACTTGTCCTGCCCCTTTCAATTGTAGACCTTCAGTCTTTGTTGCCTCTCATGTCTTCTCAACGTTTCCTAGTAATTCTGGTTTTAAAATATGCATACCTTCACATTCCAGTTCTCAAATATTAGAAAATTTTTAAAAGATTTCTGTATCTGGTTCACATTTTCATCTTTCTAGTTTACCATTGTCAACAGCTCTACTGTTATGGTAAGTTTACTTGTACAGCTGTGTTTTCTAAAGCTCTTATACAGCAAGAATGGTTAATAAATGAAAGGATTTCCTGGAGAGGTTGTTGAAGAGCAAATTAGAGGTATCATCCAAGAGGGTATGGGGTAGGTAGACTTAAGGGGCAGTTGTGGAGTGGTAGCTTCAACAAAGTGACAAACTATCATGACCAGTACTACTGATTTGTGGGCATTTTTATGCATGTTTGTCAGTTCTCATTATAGCTCTTGTATTCACATGACCTTCTAGCTGAGGATGTATTTTTCTACTCCCCTTATGGTAAGATGCTTCAGTTGTTACATTGTAACAGTAGGTCCTCCTATTAGTAAACATTCTGATTATTCTATAGCATTGTCACCCAAACTGTTTCTTGCAGGATAGTTTTATTTAAGTGGGAGGCAAGAGCTGTAAATCCTAGCATATACTTCTCCCTTAACCCTGACAGAAAGGGGATCATGTTTAGTTAATGATCTTTTAATTAAATGCAGTCTAATACAACTCTCATTGTTGAGATCCTTTTTAATTGCAGTTTAGTAGTGTTGCAGTTTTATACTGTTTAGGTGGGGCTTAAAGTTTTATAATGTTTGCATACTGTAAATTTTGGTCATTTTGCTTCATTTTCTATTAAAATGTGAACTGCTTTCATTTAGCTTTATTGCTTTGTTTTGTGACTTACTATGACCTTGTTTCATCTCTAGGTCAAACTTATCTTTCTGGATGTTTTCCTGATTGCCATGACCACTCAATGTTTAGGTCTCCTAACTGTTCCTATCAGGTGGTCCCCAGCATAACTTTAGTACTGGATTGATCCCTCTGACTTGTAGAGGAATCAGCCTTACAGTGCACACAGTAACATCTAGGGAGCAAGGGATCTCATAGGAAGACCCAGGACACAGCACTGGTAACTTTCATTTATGTGGTGGTCAGTCTGCAACTCTGTTGTCCCTCTCAGCATGCTGATATTTTAAGCTGAGCAGGCAGTGAAGAATGGCTTGGGACCCGTGTGTCCAGGCACCTAGAGAAAGCTGCTTCCTAGCTGTCTCACTTAGACCTGGTAGAGTCCAGAGCTTAAGTGAGGTCTTTGTACAGCACACACCAACCCGTCCTGGCGAGGCGCACCCATCTTCACTGTCTATACTACCAATTACCAAAGCTGCTAATCAAACTCACATCTAATGTGCCATAATCAAGGCTTTATTGCTGTACACCACCAAGTCTTGACTTGTTTGTTTTTTCAGTCAGGCCAGGGTGTTTTATTTTTAGGGACTTTGCCATTTGCCCATAGTTGTGTGACTGGAGATGGTATGTATGTATGCCTATATGTATGTGAGTTAGGAAGTAGGGTGTGAGTGGTGAAGCACATAGTGGATACATGGGGCATTCTCCTTTGCAAATCATGTGTTATGTTTGCCACCTTCTGTGTTTGCAATTTTCTCATAATATATATTGGCTTCATTCTTATGAGTCTGTTACTTAATGGAAATACAACACAAAGATGATCTATAGAGGCCAGTGTGGGCTTGCATGCCTGAGGAATGGCAGTTTGAGATTTTCAGGAAGACCCACATAAGAGGTACAGAAAGTATGTATCCAAATGTGCCATGGGCTACACATTCTTTTCTTGAAGAACATCTGATATGAAGAGCACTCGATTTGTTATTTTGGGCAGATTTTGGTAGCAATACAAATTCTCTTACCTGTAAATTCCTCAGGTCGTCATTCTAGAATTTTTCAAATGTGCTCAAGACAATCTGAGTCATGAGATCTTTAAGTTTGAAGGAAAGAGGTTGATTATGTAAGCATCTGCATAATTCCTGATCTTAGTTAATAGGTGTTGCTTTCCTTCCACCTTTCCCAGATAAGTTGATATAAACAAGGCTATTTCTTTCTATTTCATTTCCGAACTTTTGTTCGAATTTTCATTAGATTCATCTTGTGCACGTTTATCAAAAGAATGAGTAGGTAATGGTCACAGTCACATAATCCCTGTTTCCTTAATGCACTGTTGGATCAGAAGACCCCCTAATACTGGGGATACCCATTGTGGGGGTACTGTTTGGTGATGGACATTTGTTAAACAGCTGTTCATCAAGATGTTCTTGAAAACCAGACATTATAGTGAGGCCTAAGCAGTTTACTTTTTATGCATGTAGTACAGTATCTCCAGTATTCCTTCAAGTTACGAAATGGGTAAGTAGCCATGGTAGCACTTTGAATCTGTATCCTAGAGGTACATTGTTCCATGCTGTTAAATCTATCACAATTTTATGACAATACTGACAATTCTGTCATTGAGTAACTTTTTTTTTTAAAAGATGTCTACAGGCTTGGAACTTAAATGATTGCATGGTTCTGGTCTTTGAAGCTGAGTCTTGTAAGACTAAATGTGAATTATTCTTCTACAGCAATACATGGCCACAAAAGTCACTTGGACGCATTGAATGTATGAATTTAAACTTAATTTTTTGAGTAATTTAGATATTTTTCCCCCAGATCCACTATGATGAATTTATTCCTTTGTTTGAGAAACAGTACCCTGAACATAGATGGAATGATATACAGGTATGTTAAACTCACATTTGCATTTTAAATAGGCTATAAGTTAGAACAATGTGATTAAATTCAGAGTCTGAATAATTTGTGTTGTGTTTCTGATTTGCCAGAGTTTAAATTGTCGCCAACAGTTATAATTAATGGATGCCATGTTCAGATGGTCGACATTTACCAGAGAGTTGACTGAAGGCAGCCTCTGCTATAGTACATTTGCTTGTACTTATGATTAAGATGCAGTCACATATGAAGACAGCTCTCAAAGGCATAGCTAAACATCTTGATGATTTCTACAAACCAGTTATATTTTGTGGTTTGTAAACTGGAAATTGTCAGGATAGGCTGGATGAAGTGCCTTCATAAAACAATCTTCAAACAGAATAACCAAGTAAAGAGCCTACCACAGCTGTAAACCTATACATTGTCTTCCTTCAAATAGTTATCCCCATACATAGCTAAATCTTAAACCCAAGGATTTAAACACTTCACAACTGGTAGCTTCATAACCTGTTGGAAACAAGAAACCATAATCCCTTTGCCTAAAACCCCAAGGCCTACCTGTGCTGTTGACTTTAATATACTTAGTCATGTTGTGGATTATATAAGTGCAGACATCATTGTTTTGTGTAATATGACTTCAGAAAAGGCTACGGTTCCCTTGACTGCCTTAGTCAAGTTTAGCCTATATTGTTGCAAATATGGTAAAGAAACAACTAACGGGGGTCTTTTTATTGTCTCTCTCTGAGCATTTGACAAGATAGAGCAGTTGCTGCTACTTAATAGGCTTATTAACATAAGGCTTTGTTAAAGGTTCCTTAACCTAGTTCTGTGGTTATCTGATACACAGGCCTCTTAAAATCAATCACCCTTGACTAAGGTATAGTAGCCCAGAGATGTCCTTCATGGATGCATCTGCAGTCATAACAACTGGGTTGTCCTGTCGTCAGGCAGCCCTTCAGTCGGCCGGATTCCAAAGTCCGGGTCCGGCTTCGGCTGATGTCGCACTTCACCCGACGTCATCTCTGTTGGTCTTCGGGTATAAAGGCATCAGCCGACGCCATTTTCCTCAGTCTTTCTTGCCCGAAGCAGAAGCTGTTCGCAAGTGCCGGTCGGTCGGATCCAGAGATTACTTCTACCGAATACTACTTCAAAGACTTCTAAAGCTAAGTACCCCGTTGGGGACTCTTTCTTGCCTCAGCCGATGTCAGAAAAAGTTAATAATTGTTTAACCTGTGGGAAACAAATACCTCATAAAGATTTCCACTCTTATTGTCTGCCTTGTTTAGGCCCAGCCCACGACGTAGCAGCCTGTTCGGCCTGTGCTTCATTCAACCAGGCGCCGGTCGGAGTTTGCTGAACAGTTTTTCGGTTCTGATTTTGCGTATATTATGCCGCCGGATCCTCCGACTACCCAAACTGCTAAAAACGCAAAGATAAAGACCGACTCCGTGGTTTCGGCCCAAACCATGGTTAAGCAAGCCGAAACCGAGAAAACTGATCAAAGTACAGCTGAATCTATCTCTACCACTGAGGCCCCTGCTACTTCTCTTGAATCGGCCTCAGAAATTTTACCCACTACGGTGGTTGCCTCTGACTTATCAGACACCATTCCCTTGGATGTCTCTACCCCAGCACGTGGTGCTGCTAGGCCTCCAGCAGCCATGTCCATTAAGGCCTTTGCCAGGGCTAAAGCAGCCAAAACTACTAAAACAGTGCCTGTTAAACCCCTACAACCAGGCCCTCTTCTAGTTCACAAATGCTTACTCTGGCAGAAGATTTAATTTCATTAATTAGGGATCTCAGTCTCACCCAGACAGGGCCTCTCAGCCCCAGAGAAGAGACCTAGGGCAGAGCCCCGAGCCTGTGTCCTCTGATGATTCTGCCGATGAATCAGACATAACAGACCAGCCAGAGGCTCCTTTCTCCAATTTTGAAGACTCAGATGCTGAAGAATCCATTCCAGCTGCTTCCCTCCAGAAGAATTCTCCTTTGGGGAAACCTTACATGCCATGAGAGCAGTTCCAATGGCAGCAGCAGGATTTCTCAGACTCCAGAAAAGACTTAGGACCTTTCTGCACCTTCCACAGCACAGGCCCTTAGCTATACCTCCTGTTCTCTCTGTGGTGGATGATGCCTTCAATGATGTCTGCTCTGCACCAGATTCTTTACCTCCAGCCCCTGCCAAACCAGACAGATTTTACAGGGTACCAGACACTCATCACCACCTTTACAAGGCCCCACTTGCAGACCAAACTATATCCCAGGGTCCCAAGGCAGTAGCCGCGACCACAGCTAAAACCCTATTCCTTCTGAAAGGGAAGCCAGGTCATTAGACAGATGGGGCAAAAAGGTCTACACCTCAGCTACTCTCTCAGCTAGAGCTTTAAACTGTCAGTTTCACATGATACAATACCAAGAGTTTATGCTTGATCAGTTAACAAAAAAGCTATCCTCTGATGAATCTATTGATAAGAAATATGTATTAGAAATGGTAAATAACATACAACAGGTTAGTAACCATTCCTTAAAATGTGGCTATGATGCACTGGAGGCTTCATTTAGATCAGCCATGACTGGCACAGTGATAAGAAGGCATGCATGGCTAAAGGAACAAGCTTTACCGGATCATGTTAAAGCTAAGTTATTAGATGCTCCTATGGATAAGACCAGCTTGTTTGGTACACCTGCCCAGCAGGTAATGAAGAAAATGGAAGAAAAGGCAAAATCTGTTCAAACGTTTAAAGATTTCTTGCAGGTTCAACCCCAAGGTTTAGCAGGAACTGGCCTGCCAAAATTGGTCCTTTCCTGACTCCACAAGATCCCAAAGGGGCAGGAATAGACGTTCCAGAGGCAGAAACCAATCCAGAGGAGGTGCCTACAGAGGACGACAGTGGCAAGGTAACAACAGAGGCACAGACACAACCACTGCCACTACAACAACACAACCACAGTGACTTAACTCTAAATCCGCCTACCAGGGAACAAATAGCAGCTCCATTAGGCGGCAAATTAACCTTATTTTCAAAGAACTGGCACTATATCACAAAAGACAAGTGGATTTTACAAACCATAGATCAAGGTTACCGGTTCCACTTCCACACTTTACCAGTCAAAAGAGGAATGCCAAATCTACCTCCAGATCAAGAAACAGAGGCTCTACAACAGATAATGCAGTTAGCAAACATGAGAGCTGTGGAAAGAGTGCCAACAACAGAATGAGGAAAGGGATTCTACTCCAGACTATTCCTAGTTCCAAGAAAGGAAAAAAGTTGGAGACCTATTCTCGACTTGTCCACCTTAAATACATACATCATTGTCCCAAAATTCAAAATGCTGACCCTACAGCAACTTCTTCCCATGCTGGGCAAGGAGTGTTGGCTGGTAACTCTAGATCTCAAGGAGGCATACCTGCACGTCCCCATTCGACCAATCTGCAGAAGATACCTCAGATTTCTTGCAGGATCAGAGCATTATCAATTCTCAGCATTGCCCTTTGGCTTATCTAGAGTATTCACAAAATGCCTGGCATCAGTAAACTGCAGACTACAGGAATTCAAATTTACCCATACCTGGACGACTGCCTGCTACAAGGGGACAACAAAAGCAAGCTGACAACAGATTTACAAAGGGTCATTTACTTGCTACAAGCACTGGGATACACAGTCAATTTACAAAAATCAAGGCTGATACCATCCCAAACAAGGACATTCTGAATTGGACACAGTAAAACAAATAGCATTCCTAACTGCAGAAAACAAAAAGAACTCCTCTTTACTTCTTGGCACTAACAAAACAGAACAAGTTAACAGCAAGAAAAGTACTGCAGGCCTTGGGCTTCATGGCATCATGCATAATCTTGGTCCCACTTGCCAGACTACATATGAGAAAACTACAGTGGTACCTAAAGAATTTATGGTCCCAACACAGACACAGCCTAGAAACAGAAATTCCACTAATTCCATGCTTAAAACAGGAGTTCCTATGGTGGGCTCAAGCATGCCAGTCAAACCCAGGGCTACCCTTTCGCAGATGTCAAGCAAGCCAGACCATCACAACAGACGCTTCAGACCTAGGATGGGGCCCACATGCTGGACAAATGCGTGCAAGGATTGTGGACGAGGATCAACTTCACCTGCACATCAACCTAAAAGAAATGCTGGCAGTAAAACTGGCAATCCAAAAGTTCAGACCATTTCTCAAAGAGGGCCAGTTGATGATAAGGACAGACAACACCACAGTCATGTGGTACATCAACAAACAGGGAGGCACTCATTCATACCCCTATGCAGAATGACTTTGGAGCTGTGGAACCTGGCACTCGGCTACAACATCCAGTTACAGGCAATATTTGTACCGGGAAAAGAAAATACTCTAGCAGACATATTAAGCAGAACCACATCGGATGCCCACGAATGGATGCTACACCCGGACATCTTCAAGACCATCTCAAAGAAATGGGGAATGCCTCAGATAGATCTATTCGCTTCCCTCTCAATCACCAGCTCAAAAATTCTGCACAAGGACATTCCACCCACTAGCATGGAAAGTGGATTCGCTCTCCTTCAGCTGGAAAGGCCTAACAGCATATGCATTCCCACCTCTTCCCTTGATACACAAGGTATTACTAAAAATCAAGGAAGAACGTCCAAGGATAATCCTGATAGCTCCAAACTGGCCAAGACAACACTGGTACCCACTGCTGAGGAGCATGTCTCAGAACAATATGTGGCCAATACCCCTGATGCCTTTGATGTTAACTCAGAACAACTACAGCATCATGCATCCAAACCTAAAACGTTGCAACTGACTGCATGGAACATCACATAGCAGCAGCTAATCCAGAACTTTCCCAAAGAGTTAAAGACATTATTCTTGAAGCCCGCAGACCCTCAACAAGAAGGAACTATGCAGGAAAATGGAAAAGGTTTGTCATTTGGAGTACTGAAAGAGGAAAAGATGTGTCAAACATAGATATGCCTAACATTCTGGAGTATCTGGCCGAACTTCTACATTCAGGCCTGTCCTACTCCTCCATCAAGATACATGCATCAGCTATATCAGCAGAATACAGCTTTGATCCACCTGTTTTTTCACACCCTTTACTCAGGCAGTTCCTCAGAGGAATCAAGAATGTAAAACCTCCAAGGAAACCACCATTGCCAGCTTGGGACTTGAACTTTGTGCTAGAAAAGTTGACACTGTCACCCTTTGAACCAGTAGCAACAGCAGACCTACAGCATCTATCGTGGAAAACGGCCTTCCTACTGGCAATAACCTCAGCCAGGAGGGTTTCTGAACTTCAGGCCCTAATGGCAGTACAACCCTTCCTAATCTTCCACCAAGATAGAGTGTCCATGAGGACTAATCCTACATTTATGCCTAAGGTGGTATCCAGAGTGTCTTTAAACCAGGCAATCCACCTACCTACCTTCTTTCCCAACCCACAAAACAGAGGGGAAAGAATACTGCATACCTTGGATGTACATAGACAGCTACGCTACTACTTGGACAGAACAAAAAGTAGCAGAAAAACTGACCAGGTTTTGTAGCCTATGCAACAGGAAGGGAAGGAAAAGCTATTTCCAAACAGACAATCTCCAAATGGATAGGAAATTGCATACGATTCTGTTACTCCTTCCATGGAAAGCCAATTCCACAGAACATAAGACCTCATTCTACAAGGGCAACAGCCACTACCACAGCCTTCTTACGAGGAGTGGCAACCAAGACATTATTGAGGCGGCTACTTGGACCTCCGTGCATACATTTGCCAAGCATTATAATTTGCCTCTATATTCCAGATCCCGAGCAGGGTTTGCCACTGCTGTACTGCAAGGGATCCTAAACACACCATAATCTAGTTTTTTCCTCCTCCCTAGTTGGCTATGGTATTCTACCCACTTGTTATGACTGCAGATGCATCCATGAAGGACATAGTACAGTTTTGTACCTACCATAAATGTAGATGTCCGAACTGGATAGCATCTGCAGTCAGGATTACCTCCCTCCTTCCCCTCTGTGGTACTCCTAGGGTGTTTACCCTCCTAATAGCTAGCTGGTGGGGAGTCTTTTATGGTGTATTTGTTTGTATATATGTACATACATGCTTATTTTTGTGTTTACCTCTATCTTTTTGGAAACATTGGCATTTATCCAAATTTTAGCCTTCAAGAGGGCTACTGGCATCTGGGGCAAGAAACACTGAGGAAAATGGCGTCGGCTGATGCCTTTATACCCGAAGACCAACAGAGATGACGTCGGGTGAAGTGCGACATCAGCCGAAGCCGGACCCGGACTTTGGAATCCGGCCGACTGAAGGGCTGCCTGACTACAGGACAACCCAGTTGTTATGACTGCAGATGCTATCCAGTTCGGACATCTACATTTATGGTTGGTACAAAACTGTACTTTCTACCTTAAGTCCCTTACTGTTCAGCATTTGTGTCACTGTGGTAGTAATAATAGATGGAAATATTAAGTGCAAAGGTTTTTTTTTTTTTTTTAAGTGAAACTTTTTATGGGATGTTGAGAGCTCGGAGTGAAACAGAAAAGTGAAACTAAAGTAAAGAAGTCCAACTCCTCACACTAAGGGCGGAGTTTGACTTCCGTACTTTACTTTAGCTTTACAAACACACACACACACACACACACACACACACACACACACACACACACACACACACTGTAAGAACGAGTGATCCCCTCACAGCAGCATCTGTTAAAAGGTTTCCATACTCTCTTTAACCACACACACACCATTTCAGAATGAGCAATTTCCAAAATAAAATATCAAATGCAGCAACAATAAACACGGTGTTCTCAGTAAATTTAGGGTGAGATTCAGAAGCATGGCTAAGTAATGATGAAATAGCATGATCAAAGCAACTCAATGTAGCCTGAAGATTATTGGCAATGTAGTAAGAATCATGTTGCATGACAGAGAGAAACTAGAGTGTGCTGGCCAAAAACACACAAGTTGTATAAATACTGCCTTTGCACAAGGACAATCTTCTGACTTAATAATCCCAGTAGACTGCATATAGCATGCCTGCAATGTTGTGCATGCAAACATACAACAACATGCAGTTACGAGCACACGAATGCCCTAATAAGCACTTCGCAGCAAAGGCTCTGCAAGTTTATTGCTATAAATGGGAAGGAAATGGGTTTATAGAAAAGTTAGAAAGAAGGAAGAGCAAGCACTGGAACAAGTAAGTTGACAAGAGGAAGAGTAGACTGAGATTGGGGTTGGGAAGTCAGGGTATCTTTATTGGGTGACAGATGGTAGCAAGAACAGGCAAACAAGCACAAAACACAAAGAGAAACAGTTAAGATGCTGACATAAATGGGTGAAACACAAAAAAGAGACACAGGCATTCAGATGGAGGGCAATGGATGATGCGGAAGATTAGAACGCAAACAGTGGAGGGAACTGAAACTCAGGAATGATGACGGGTGATAGGGTGGGATGACAGGTGACTTTCACCCTAACCAGTGCTGCATCCAGGGAGAGGTCAGCAATGTCCATGATTGCCTTCCTGGCTGGGACCATCTACTAGGGACCAGGCAGTGATGTTACTCTGCCAGTCACAGAAGGATGTGCTCAGCCATCACTGTCCCCACATCCTCCATCCCCTGCCAGGCAACATACTGTGCCCCACTGTTGGTGTCCCCGTATAGACCACCTACACCCTCCAGCGATGACAGATTGCCAGAAGCCACCACTGAACCATCCAGGTCACTTCTCAGTGGATAACCTACGTCACGATACTAAGGGGCAGGCTGGCCTGAGGCAACTAGAGACCCAGGAGGAGATGGCAGAACTGTTGCCACACCATAACCACAGCTGTAGCTGATACTGTATAAAATAGGAATATAAATGGAGAGAAATGAAAACAAGTGAAAAGGACAGTGATAGAGGGTGACATAGCAGGCGAAAAAACTGCAATACTGTATAATACTGTTTTGGCACACAGATACTTGGAAAAGTAAAATATTGTTAGATATGCAATGCGAATAAATACAATACACCAGCAAGACCAAAGAAAACTATTGCAAGTAGTTCACCACAAGGTACATGATGAAAAATTTGCCAAAGCATCCCCCCAGTGTGTGTCATAAGCATGTGGTGCAATGAGTGAATACAGAGACCAAGGAATTTGGACTGAGATGCTTCTGGTGACATGTTATGTGGCTAAGGAACATGCAAGGAGGCGGCAGACCTGGCCTACAGGACAGTGACATGCAGGGCAACATATGGACCATACCACGGGGCCACAGGTGACAAAACATTGCTGTAAATACAACTGGAGACAGACTAATAATACAACATGCACCAACCACCAGTAAACAAAGCAGTGCACTCTTTTTGAGGCATGTCCATGGTATGCCAGGTATAACTAGTACTAGGAGATATGGAAGAGTGGGTATAACTAGTACTGGCAGAGGATGTAGAAGACTGGGTATAGCTAGTACTGGCAGAGGATATGGAAGGGCAGGCGCAGCTAGTACTGGCAGGGGATATGGAAGGGATAATGCATGCACAATGTTCAGTAGGCAAAGCAATGCAGTCTTTATGGATGGCAGGGCTATGACAATGGAGATAGCAATGTGGGGGTAGTAAACATGCAGGTGTGATGTAAAGCATGACACGTGATGGTGGTCCACCCCACAGCAGGTCAATGATCCTTACACTGACACTTTTGGCACTTCCCAGAGATAGGATAGGAGGAAGGCATGTCTGCCTGAATGTACAATGTATGTTTATCAGGAGCCATAAAATAACTGAAGATATTGCAGAACTCATTTTATAAGCCATTTCAGTTTTTAAAAGACTGCTATTTGGAAGAGAATTCAGCGTTTCCTTTAGAGAAATGGTGGTTTCTATCAGTATAAAATTATGAAGGTTTAAATGATTGTTTTTTTTTTCCAGCATGAAGATAGGAGTGGTGGGGAGGGAAGATGCATTAATTTCATTATAATATGTTAGATATTTTTAATTGATTGTCTATAACGAAATATGTATGCTGAATTTATAGCATAATTACATTTTAAAACACTAACAATAAGCAATTCTGCAGGTATCTAAAATGTATGCACCTGTAATATCACTGGTATACATGTACTCCCGGCACCTGGACAGCCCTTCCATGCACCTCTGAAATATTCCTCTATTCTGCTCAATCTTCCTAGGAGCTGAAAAACGTAAAAGAAAAGAAAAATGTAATTAATCAAACATCCTGCATAAAGCTAACCATTTAAGACTAAAAACCGTAGCATTCCCTTGTAATGTGTACTTACTGTAGAATTCTGGTGTACTTTTCCTACCCCCCTCTTTTCATTAGCAAGGAAGGTCACAGTGGCATCTCTTCAGGTCATTGTAGTAATATCTGCATTATTCACCAGTATGGGTGATGCCCAGTGTGTCATTTACTGCCCTGGTAAGGCAGTGCCAGACATTTACTTTGTACTGGGGACAGCCATAAAAGAGCCCTACCAGGTATGCAATACTGTCTGTGCAGGAAATAAAATCAGATCTTGGACTCCTACATGTATCACTTGGAACGCTGCCAAAAATCAGTGCTCTCAGAATCCATGGCCAATTTCAAAGGCCATTGTCTTGAAGAAAATGGTAGCAGATTTACTTCAACAAACATTACAGACATCATTTGACGTGCATTGATGGGGATCGAGCCCCAATGCCACTATATAGTGGTGCATAGATGAAATGCATTCTGGGTGGTGTTTAAGGTCTGAAAGGCACACTTGTCTGATTGTATATAGCCCATAGAACCCCAAATGCCACACCACTATTGCACTGTAGTGTCTCTAGGGGCCACACCGTGGCTTAACACCCCCCCCCCATCATGGCACAGTTAAGGGAATTGCCCAAGCATGCACAATAAGCTTCATGGTCATGCATGTGTTTTTACACTCAATGTGAGACTCTTTGCACTTCTTTAGAGATGTTTCACTGCTACCACGAGTGGCGACCACGCACATACTAATTTTTTTTTTGTTATAATTATGCCTTCATCTTATAAAGTGGTCTTTTTTTATTCTAAAATATGTAGTTTTTGCATTAGTTACTTCAGTGGGCATATATTTATTATGTTTAAGGAACTGGTTCTGTTTACTGTATGCCGAGCAACTGTCCAATTACTTCTTGATTCCATGCCATCCAGCCCAGCCTTCTGATGATGAAATTAAGAGGAGAAACAGTTCTGAAGTGGGTTGGCATGTTTTCTGTAGTCTGCATCAGATTTTATTACAAAGTTACCAAGAATCAAGCACAATCAGTTACTCATTCAGACAAATCAGTAAATATACTCAGCTAAATTCAAGTTCAAGGTAACAAAAGTTAGATAGAACAGGATAAGATTGGTTGTAAGGTATATAGTGCATGGCAGTAATAAAACATATGTAAAATTAACAAATCATTGATTCTTAGACACATTGATTTGTAACCATATAACTTACTGAATTGTTCTAGGCTGGCTGTAGGGAAGTTGTGCTGTGGTCTTATTTAATATAGTAATAAATCTTCCACAGAGAAAGAAAGATGCTCGTTATTCCCACTGCTTCAGTGGCATTTTTGGTATCTGCTAAGGTAGCCCAGTACTAACCAGCTTTCAAAAGCTCAGACTCCCTACCCTCTCTCTTCCTGTGGCACCTGATTGGCTGAGCATATCCTGAGCATGAACCTTCAGCTGTCACTGGGAGTGAGTGCTCAGTCTTTTTCTGCTGTCCAAAGGAGAAAGTTCTCTGACTCTTCACAGAATCCAGGATTTTTCTGGCTTACTGCTCAGATATGCCCCATTTGGGGACTCCCTTCCTCTCATTTTATTAAATGTATTCTCTATTTTTATGTTTATTTAAAATATTTATTTCTGTTTGTAGAATTTCTCCTTGTAGCAATGATTATTTGGCTTCCATCTTTCACAAATGTATTTTTTACTGTTTCTAATGAAACTTTCAATATTTCTCTCAGAAGTGCACTTTTTATGTGGTATGTTAGACATGAGAGGTTGTCTTATTATCTTAACCATCTTAACCACAAATTACTCACTCCTGTCTTTACTGTTGTTACTGTGCTTTATTTTCATCTTTTGACAGGAAAATATTACAGAATTTGGATTTTTTCACCTTTTATGTTGCTCTGCTCTGTGTGTTTTTAACACTGGATAACAATTTTACCACAAATTAAATTATTTGAATATAATGTGGATGTGGAGATTTTATTCTAACAAGAAAATGTAGTTTAAATTCCTATTAAGTGTTGTTTTATGGAAGTTTTATGTGGTTAAAGTGTGTGGAGCTAATTTTTATCACTGGTTTGGCATATTGGTTGCTTTGGTGTTTGAACTCTGAGTACTGTAACTTCTGTCACTTGTAAAAGAATTCTGAATACATTTTAAACTGCTTCTTGTGATAATAGCAGGGTTTGACAGATTTCAGTTGTATGGGGGCATACTTTTTATTGGAAACGTCAATTGCTTATTGTGATACATTATCCAATACTGTCAGTTTATTATTCTGGATCGTGCCCCCAAGTCTTGGTGGCTCCTAAATTTGTAACCCTTTGGACTATGTACTGTATCTGGAGTGCTTACATAGTGTCTGGCCCCAGGGGTTGCCTATAACTAAACCCTAGGCATCCATATTTTCCTTATTTAGATGATTTGATGATTTGTGCAGATTCTGTATCTAGGTGCTTGGAGTCCTTGGACAAGGATGCATCCTCCTTTCCCACCTGGGCTTCAAATTAAACCTTCAAAAGTCCTTCCTCACACCCCTCAACGTATTGCTTTCTAGGGGCATTGGATAGACACAGAAAAAGAGGATGTCCTTCCTTCCAGAAAGAAAAGATCTGACATCACTTAAAAAGACATGTTCTTTGATTTCTCTCTTCTAGATGTGGCCTCATCAAAAATCTTCCTCAAAATTCTAGGTCCCATGAAGACTTCCAAGATGGCTGCACACTGATAAACAGCGTAACTTCATTCAGCTCTCTGCATATCAAAACTGAAACTGAGAAAAAAGGCTGCTATTGAAACTATTTTGGGGGTTAAAATTATGCTAATGGCTAGTAAGTACACTGGGTAGATGCCATCAAATAATGTATTAGTAAAGATCCAATCATACTAATAAAAAGATTTGATACTGACAAAACTGTGGCCAAAGGGAAATAGTTATCAGTTGAAGACGGCAGAGTCCATCCATCCATCCTCAACCCCTTTTCCCATTTTGCACATGGGGTAAGGGTGTTGCTGCACCAGCAATAATCACCTCAAGCCAAGGTTTACACCACCAGGTGGCTAGCCCTGCCATGGAGGAGACAGCAGAGTGTTTGTAGAAAATGATTGCTTCTCTTCTGCCTAGTGTACAGTGAATAAATTTATCCCAGCAATCCAGGAATGCCGAGGGGCAGGTGTGAGATTGAAGCTGCTGTATCCATCTGTCTTAAGGGTATTTTTTCCTAGAGGATCAAAGTCATTTTTGATGCAGAACAAACTAAGGAGGAAAAAAAGTTTATCCAACAAAAAGTGAGGCAGCAAGCAGAAAAGAGACTTTGCCACATATCTCCCAATGGTCCAGATTTTCGCAGAATGTCCAGATATTTGCCTCATATTTTCAGTCTGTTCCTCATAAAATTTATGATTTTCTGGGTTTTTTTGTGGCAAATCAGTGAGGATTGAATTCACTAAATAATGACAGGCATTTGAGTGTCGGACTTTATATCCTTCGGAAGATGAATGGTAACACAAGATCTTTTATTCTAGCAACTTTCTAAGTTTATAAGAGCAGTATTTTAAATTTGTCCCTATTTTTAGGGCTTTGTCCCCCCATTATTTTTGTCTTTGTCTAGATTTTTTGTGCTAAGATATTGAAAGCTATGCTTTGCTAGTGAAACATTTTTCAGTGTTCCAAAGAAAAGTGTTTGAGACAAGAGGGGAAAACCACAGGTCTTGACTTATAAGAATCATGGGTACCTTAGACTTGAACCAGAGTCTGGCATTGGGATATGAAGATGAACAAGAAGAAGATCAGCAACACTGAAGTTAGTGAACAGCTAGGACACTATAAAGCTGATCTAATACCACTAGCCAGACTAAACATTTGTGAAATTTGGCTTTACAAAAAAAAAGTGGCTGAAAAAGAATGGACTTTTGTTGACTTTATTAAACATGTGGGTGGACTATAATGTATATACCCCACTTTGTCACGGTTTCAAAGGATAGTAAAAGGGGAAACAAGTATCTAAGTAAAATATTTTTTGTCTTTACTAGTATTTATATAAAACATTTCATGATACAAATTGCATGTTGTATATAGTCTAGCAGTTTTGTGTAGTGTATAGTCAGTGGTATTTTAAATGTGTTTTTTCTGTGACTGTTACATGGGCTAAAGTTGGTAAAGTAAATGCCTGCTATTTAGTTGTACGAAATGTAGGCTTTACAGTATGACAAGAGAAGAAAGGCAGAACAAAAGCAAGTTTAATGGCAATATGTTGTGATCTTGGGCTGCTGGGGTGAGAGTGAGGTGTAAAAGCGCACCAATTATATGTAGAATTTAGATATTTTCTCTTATTTTTATAAGGGTGAATGACTGCATGACTGACTTTGGCTTAAACTGTAGAGTGTTTTTTATAAGCACAAATAAGATTTAAAATAAGATAATGATGAAAGCCATGACACTAAGTTTCTTACAGCTGCAAATATATATTACTTTTTTCCCATTAGCAAATGTTCAGTGGGAGTCAAAGAGTCTGCAGCTGTACATACTGTTCAGAGTGAAATTTACAAAGATTAATTGTTGAGTACTTTGTCATAGAGATGAGCTGTCTGCAGGTGCAAGCATTTCATCATGAGGTTCTGAGCAGTCTTTATTGAGGCAAATTCTAAATTTAAAGGTACAGTAGTAAGCAGTTCAATGAAAAATAGTTTGAAATTATGGGAAGTGAATCAGAGATAGCTGCCTCCCTAGCAGACTAAAGCAGTGTACAGTTTAATTTTATATAAAGATAGCCAGTGCATTTTTTCTTAGGGCTAAAAGTTAATGTTTTCTTAAACCATGCAAGATATTTTTCACATCTTTGAGGGGAATAGAGGTAATAAAAGATTGGACAGCAGTACATGTACGTGAAAACACAGTCTGTAGCATGCACTTTAGCATGGGTAACCTTAATCTTAGGTTAGTTGATGCCTGTGGGTGCAGCTGTCAGTCTGTGGCAGTTAATCTTATCTGGAGGGTTAAACTTCTTTTTTTTTCAAAGATGTACATGGTTTTGTGTATTTGTTGTATGTTAACAGGGAAATAAGGGTGTTTTGAAAATATATTTTTGTTTGAGTGTTTCAAAAAATGTGATAGGTTCAAATAGAGATGAGAAGAAGCAACTGTACAAAAGATCAGTCTACCAAAGGTGTGTGCATGTAACACAAAAGTTGGAAATGCACATTCAAAAAAACTGTTGTGTAATAGGTAGGAACAATAGCTTTTCATCATAATGGCTACATGCTCCACATTATCTTGGAACATAAATGGCCTTCGAGATTTAGACAAAAAGGAAGGAGTGTTGAATTATATTAAGAAGTGCAGCATGCAAATACCAATGCTTCAGAAGACGCATTTAGAAACAAATGAGCATGTTAATTTAACAGGATAGATGTTCAGTAGAATATCGGGGACAAAGGAAAAAGGGAGTAATTATACTATTTTCTAGAACTCCAATAATGACCGAAGATGGGAAAAAAGACTAATAGATTTGTGGTAGTAAGGGTCTGTTAGTAAGGAAGGAGGATTGTACTGATCTGTATTTATATTCCACCAAAAACTGCTTTTATGGAGCTTTGGAAAATTTTGCAGGAAGTGGTCTGCTTTCATCAGAGAATATTACTTGTAGGTAAGGACTGAGTCTTGATTTATAATAGTGAGAAAATGTATTGGGAGGACCTAGAAAGGAAAATATAACAAAAGAGGTAATTTTCTGAAAAAAGTTGTGAAAGTATTTTTTATGGAGGATGTGAATTCAGTTGTAGGAACCATGACAGAAATTACATGTTATTCCCCAAGGTACAGTAACTGGGCTTGACCAAATATAAGTTAATATTTTACATGAACATTTGCATGTAATTAAAAGCTTTGACACACATCCAATAACAACCATATAGAATATTCATAAAGTAGCGTAAAGTATTCTGAGAACTAAGCCAACACAAAGAATAGAGAAAGACTTGGGCAGTAAGGTTTACTGCAAGTAGGGGTACAGAGAATAGGCAAGAGGGGACTGGAATTTGTTAGAGAAAACTGGCAAAGGAACCACAGTATTAAGAGCAGATAACTAGAGAGGGAAAGTTAATAGAGTTGGATGAGGCCACGAAGACGTTTGGACTGCAGCTTGAGAGTGCCTTCTCTACCAGGGATTGATATTAGAGTATAGGCAAAGAGAAAGGTTTAAGGAAATCTTAAGTGAAAGACCTGCTGTACTGGGCTTTTTAGGTGAATCTAAAGCAAAAGCTGCTATTAAAAAGGGATAATTAGTAGGGCATATAAATATTATGGAATAACTATAAGAATAAATATTGGGAAGAGAGACTGAAAAAGTAGTTTACAAGAGAACTGTGGGAGGACATGTATACATCTCCAAGTATGCAACAGAGTCCAGAAGGTTTGGGATTTATGCTTGGAAGTATTTGCATAGGCATTGTTATACTCCAAGCAGAGTTCATAGATTTTTTTTCCTTAGGTAGATAGCAAATGTTGGAGGTGTGATGGGGAATAGACCGGTAATTGAGGACACATGTTTTGGGAGTGTAATGAGTTGACAGATTTTAAAAACTCCCTACAAAACACGCACACAAATATTAGATGAACAAATAGCTGTAACTTAAGGATATGATTTTTTTTTTACCTGCGACACAGGATCTGAATTGCTTAGATATAGTAAGACCTTATTAAGTTTGATTCTGTTGTCTGCCAGAAAAGCAATTACTAGGAAATGGAAATCAAAGTCTAAACCAATTGTCTGAAGTTCTGAATATTATAAAAGTAGTAAAAGAACTGGAAGAGGGATCTTTAGAAAAGAGAAGGAGCAAATTGCATAGAAATGGAAATTGTGGGAACAATAAATGCATAGTAATGTTCATGAGGAGGAAGATGAGTGAGATTTAAGGGAAAGCACGAATTAAGCAATTTATGTAAATTTGAACTGGTGATCGTTACAAAGAAAGAAGTTATGTGATGCATAATTATGTAAAGGGGAAAATGTTAATATGGTTCATTTTCTTTTTTGTTGAGGTTAAGTGGTAATTTAGTACGTGTTTATAAAAATTCTAGGCCGCATGGCATCAGTGATCCTGATGATAATACTAGCCAGACTACACATGAGAAAAATTAATTGGTAATTGAAGAATTGTTGGACCAAACACCTTCATCCCTTGGATTTCCAGGTACCAGTACTTGGATTTGTGAAACAGGAACTGCAGTGGTGGTGGGATCAACTGTTTTTGAATCCAGGAGTCCCTTTATTTCTTCAGATCCCTGTCCAAGCTATCCAGATGGGCTCTTCAGATTTTGCATAGACAGTGATATCCTTGGAATTTCAGATACAAGCCTTGTGAGGTCCTCATGACATGCCAAAGCACATAAATATAAAGGATACTGGAAGTTATTCATCCCTTAAAGGTTCTTCACTTATGGACTTGGGTCCTCTTGTAGTGATCACAGACACTACCATGATGTGGTACATTAACAAGCAAGAGTGGGTACAAGGTCATACCATCTTTGCCATTTGGCAGTGATGGCCTGGGAGCTGGCTCTACAGCATTCTCTGCCTCTTGGTCTCATATATTCTGTTAGAGCAAAACACAGTGGCAGATAGACTAAGCAGATCCTGGACAAACCCTCATGAGTTGAAGCTCTACATGGAGGTCTTCTGGGGCTTGATCTTATTGGGGGGACTCCCTCGAGTAGATAAGTTTGTATCTTTTCAAAATAGCCATCTAAAACAATTCTGTTCATGACACCCTTGCAGGCATGCTTGGAAGACAGACGCTCTTATTCCCATGTTTTGAATATTCCTGTATTCATTTCCACCCTTTTCAGCGATTCCCATGGTACTTCTAAAGCTTCAGATAGAATTACCAAAGAATCTTTTGGTAATTCCCTTTTGTCCCAGGCAAAGCTGATTCTCCCTTTTAATGGAATTGGCTAAGGGCAATTACCACAAGCTTCCTCGTAGACTGGATCTGCTCACACAGCATCGAGGTAAGTGGTACACCCCAACTTCGAGCAATTGCAGCTGACATCCTGGATGATTTTATCTTGATACCTTTTAGGCACTTGTTCCATAAGGATGTGCAGCAGGTGTTTAAAGAGGCAAGAAAACATGCAACTAAGAACATCTTGCATTTACAAGTAGAAGGTGGAGTCTAGCCAATAACAGAAGTCCCAAAAGGGTTTCGACTCCTCTGGTTTTGAAATTTGTGAGAGCTACTTAAAGATGGTTTGTCTTAAGCTTCTATCAAAGTGCATCTTTTGGCCATCTGTTTGTCTGCCCATGGATTATCCTCTTTCATCTCTCTCTCTTTTTTTGGGCAGTTTATGAAAGGAGCATGTAGGACCCCCGCAAAAACAAATTCCTTTTCCTTGGGATCTCTTCTTTGTTACTGAAAGCTTGACCTAACCTCCCTTTGAACCTGCCTGTAAAACTGATATAATGGTTCATTACTTGGGAGACTGTTTTATGTACAGCTCTGACTGACATCTGAAAAGTAAGTGTCTGAGCTGCAAGGTGCAAAGGTGGGCCAACCCCATTTGTTTTTTTTTTTTTTCACAAGGACAGGGTTGTGTTATACACTAATCCATCATTCATACCTAAAATTGTTTTTGAATTTACCATGAATCAAGCCATCAGTCTTTCAGTGTTCTATCCTAATACAGAAAGCAAGGTAAAAAAGAGTCTATATACCTTAAATGTGCACAGACAGCTCGGGTTCTTCCTTGATGGAACAAAGCCCTTTAGGAATACTGAACAGCTGTTTGTCTCCTATACAGAGACAAAGGAGGGCCAACCTGTCTCTCAGCAAACTATTGAACAATGGCTGTTCCCTGCTATTCTTTTCCACCATGGTCAGTCTCTTCCAGGCAAGTTTACGGCTCACTGGACTAGGGCCTTATCCTATTCAATAGCATGCTGGAAAAGGGGTAGACTGTTGAAGCATTCTGTAGGCAGACGCCTGGTCCCCTGGTCCCCTGTTCATACCTTCTAAAGCACGACAAGCCATTCTTTGTCAAGGTCCAGAGCAGGCTTTGCTAGGACCATTTACCAGGGGCTCGTAGATCCTTATCTGTCACTCCCAAGTAGGGTAAGCTTTGACATTTAACCAAAATTTCACTGAGGCACTGGTAATGATGAACATACTACAGCTGTACAAGTCCAACTTACCTGTAACAGCAGATTTTCAAAATTCCTCACTACCTCAGTAGCAACACCCACCTGCAATCCCAGAGACTGTGCATAGTTGAGGTGGGCTTCAATAGTTGAGGTGGGCTTCAACCTCTAATTTGGTTGTTGTTGAATTTGTTTTTTAATATGGTATTGTGATTGACTGCAGATTTACTCTAGCTAGATGATTCTGGCTTTGGGTATTTTCTTTGTATTTTTGGAAGTTAAAAAGCCTGAACGCTCACTCCCTATGACAGCCGAAGGCTTTCCTGTCAGGATATGCTCGGCCAATCAGAGGGTTTACCTGTTTGAGTACCCCTTGCCACCCCAAACGGGTAGAGATTCTTACACACTGTTTTAATTCTGGCACACTGATGTTTACAGGTTCATGAGCAAAGTAACAACTGAATTCAGGAACATCAAAAACTTTAGGGTCAAGAACAAAAAGTCTCAGTCAACTACCAAATGCTTTTACTTTGTCCACACTAGCTGATAACACTGGAACCTTCACATTCACTACATCCTCAATCACTACTACTGTTTTAGACTATCAAAGATAGTCCTGCTCATAATACAGTTTGAGTAGTCAGAATGAATAATCTAGGGTAAAATGGGGACAGTCTACAGTCTTTTGGCTCGGACTGTTAACGACTTGTCCCAAACCTATATATAGGCTTCCAAGGGTAAGTCTTCCATTCCCAGAGCCTTACCTTTACTTTGATTGTGCAGTAACTCATGACTTCCATTGGGGTAAACTCATCAAGGAAGTTTGTTTTTCAGGTGTAAGATATTTTGATGAGACTTGAGAAAGGTAAGACCTTGTCTCAGATGTATGGTTTGGGTCTCTTCTCTGACCATGCAATTGTTTTTTTTAAGGGGTGAATTAATTGTGTAACCAACCTTACAGCTATTTGCTTCCTAAGGTAATGTGAATGAAACTTCTGGTAAGTGAGAGTAACATCACAGTTTTTAATTTAAGATTTTTCTTACCTGGTCTCTTATCATCCAGATGTCACCTTAGCATACTCTGCGGTTCCTTTGTTTTTCTTGCTCCTCATAAACACCTGTTATTCCACTAAGGTATTTTGTAGATTTTGAATTTCATTGGATGTGGCAGATTAGGCATGAGATGTAAAAGATTTCAGTGACCTTTGGAATGTGGTTTTAAAATTTCTGTATTGTGAAAGTAGGTTGTGGGAAGGACCCTCCTCAAGGCCATACCAATTGTCAAAGCACTGAGAGAGCATTTTATTCAATGAGTTGCCCCTAAAGAAAAATAAGTTAAATCTCCAGTGGCTTTTTGAATAATCATTGGATAAAAAGATTAGATGGGTATAAGAAACCGTAGAAGTAGTTGTCCCATCTCACCTTCGTTCTTGCTGTTTGGGTTCGGAGCCGATCCCCGGCTCCGACTTGGCCTACTTCTATAGCTCGAGGGCTATTTACTGGCTCGAGGCTAACCCTTATCCCAGAGTGCCCAGCGTCAGCTACCCAAATCTCATTTGCCGCTTCAGCTGCGAGGTTGCTTTGTTACTGGCTCAGGCTTATAGTTTTTTCTGTTTTTATAATTGTTTATTCTTCAAAATTTTTCAAGTTTTTGTCTAGATATAGTACTTTATCCCTTATTACCTTTCTTGTGTGTTGTAGCTTTGTTGGCTGTCGCTCCATACTCGCAGGCCTTTCTGTTTCCCCTGAACTCGTTTAAATTAGAGAGTTCTCCCTCCACCCCCCCTTAGGACAGCTGTTTAAATTAGAGGCTCTCCATTCTTTTCCTTAGACTGTTTGTTTCTTAGTTTAATAGTGTAAGATGTCTAAAGAGGTCAAAGTTTCTGCCTTCAAGAAGTGTGACTCATGATGTCAGAAAAAGTCTCTGACAGATGGGCACACTAGCTGTGTTTATTGTTTAGGGGCTGTGCACCTGCAGGACTCCTGCTCTATCTGTCATGCATTTAGTCCAAGGGTCCTGCAGGCGCGCAAAAACAAATTAATCCTTCGAGGGTTATTGAAACCACAGGATTCCCCAGCTAAAGGATCTCAGCCAGTGAAATCCTCTAAGTCTGTCAAGACGTTTGCTCCATCCTAGGAACCGACCCCTGGGCTTGAATAACCACGTTTGTCAGTGCCGACTAGCATCAACAAGTCATCTCCTCCCTCTGCTCCAACTGCTACCTCGGAGCCATCTCAGAGCCACAAGTGAGCAAGGTCTCCTTCATTGGAGCCGATCTGCTCGGTGCCACAGTCACCCTTATTAGGAAGTGAACGCAGTCATCGCTCTTCATCCCGATCCTCTAGGTTATCGGATCAGGACATGGAGAGAGTAGTCAGCAGGTTGCTTAAATCACAGGCCCTTGCGAAATTACTTTCCAGCCCACCTTAGCAGATCCGCCTCCATCTCCATTCTTCCTCCGACTACACTTAGTCCAGAGCTGGAGACCATGGATGCGCTGATAGTAGAACCCACTGCACCGATCACCTCCTCTTTGGTTCCAACATCTGCTTCGATCACCTCGATTGTTCCATCCATCGAGGGATCTGGGCACCGAAGCTCTCTTGTCTGCTCCAAGGGGGGGGGGTTGGCATTTGACCCTTGTCCGATCCCACTCTCCCTCTCGGAGCTCTGTGCAGATAAGCTCGGTTCCCACATTGGCCTCGGAGTCATCGCGCTCAATGCGGAGAAGGACTCCCATCTCTTTGGAGCCGGAGCTTTCTTTGCCTCGGGGTCGGGATGCCTTCAAGGTCATGTGGAGTGTGCTGTCCCCTGAAACAGCCCTACTATCAGCCCCATCGGCTCCTTCTCTTGTGGTGCCTGTGCCAACCTCTGCTCCTCCTCTGGCCCAGAAGCGTAGGGAACCTATGTCCCAGGGCACCCGATTGGGTGACCCCTCTTCTTCCGACGCCTCCCCTGATCACTCAGAGGAGCCTCCCCGGAGGAGGAAGTGCAAGGGGAAGCACTTAGACTCCCCTGAGTCTGTCACCTCAGATACAGACCTGGATGAATCGGAAGGGTCCACTCAGAAGATATTTCCTTTTTGGACATTCTTGAAATGCTTGGGCAGAGGGGTGGCTGGTCTTCCCTAGCCCCTACCGAGGACGAGTCTGTATACCAGGAGGCATTTGGTTCCTGACCCTCCACCTATTGGGTGTCCGCCACCTTTCGATCCACTCATGTTTGTAGTTGCTCAAAAGGCTTGGGCAGCTCTGGATTCTGTGGAACCTACTCCGAGGAGACCAAATAAATTCATAACAGCCCCCCAGGGCAAACAATTACTCAATAAAGGTGTGCCAGTTGATGCCATGGTGGTAGCAGCAGCCACCAAGAAAGAGTTAGCAGAAACTTCTTTGTTTGTCCATCTACCAAACAAAGAGTCTAGGACGATGGACAGATATGGGAAACAAATGTTTTCCTCAATGACCTTCTCAATGAGGTCCCTGAATTCTCTCTCTCATTTTACACAACTTCAAAAGGATCTCCTAAAAGAGCTTGGAGATACCCTACAAGATCCTACAGCTGAGGGGAGCATTAGCCAAAATAGCTTCCCAGCTTGTGACTCTTAATTCAATAGTCAACTCCTCCATGAGGCTGATTTGCTATGCAGCCGATGGAGCAAGCAGAGCCGCAGGTACAGCAGTGGCTCTCAGGAGATGTGCTTTGCTGCGGCTGTGTCAATTTGCGGAACCCTTTCGAGCATCCTTCACAAATGCTCCCTTTGATGGCTCATCGCTTTTTTGGCCTCAGGTGAAAGACACGCTTACCAGGTGTGAGCAGGAGGGCAAGAGTCTCTCTGCCGTGGGAATCCATTTTTCCACTCCTAACAGACCTTATCCCAAAGTTCAGAGGGATGGAAAGATGTGGTTTTGAAAGTCCCAGGGACCCTTGCCTGACACACTTGGTGATTTTTTCCCCAGGGGCAGAGGGGAAAACAACAACAATGGCAGACGCCACCCTCATGGCAGAGGGGGACCGCAAAATCAAGGTGACAGAGAAATGTTCTCTGCCAAACCCTTCCAGCATCCCTGACTGGTTGCCCGACTGCTCACCAGTCTCTTGAGCTTCTCCCTTACCCACAATTAACCCTGCCAATAACCTCAGATCTTGTTTGCCACCTCTAGCTACCAGCCCTGGTCTGCCAATCTCTCTCAAGCTTTTTGGATAAGTAAAAATGTTTTCTTCCTAATTTCTCCATTTAACAGTTTTTCTCTTTAGATTACCTTTTAATATTAATGCTTTGCTGTTTTTTCTAGTTTAGAATCTTTTTCTTCTTTTTTTTCTCCCTTGCCCTTATGACTTAGTCGTATTTCTGAGATACCATTGTTTATTTCCTTGCCTTGTCCCTCTTCTACGGTCTTAAGAGTATTGTGATTCCTTTCCGCTCCCTTTCCGCTTTCTATTACGAGCCGGTGGTAGTTCTACATACCATTGCTGGTGGTATTCTGCTTTCTTCCTGTTTTAAAAAAAAAAAAAAAAAAGAGGAGTTACTTTCTTGCTTTAAGATTTTTGTCTTTTTATTAGTGTGGTTACACATATTACATGAATAGTGACAAACCTGTTGGTTTCAAGAATTGTTCCAAATGTGGGCACAAGTTGTCTCTCTCAGATGCACACTCCCTTTTTGTATACTGCTTGGGTCCATTACATTTACAGGAAGATTGTTCACTGAATGGAAAAACAAGTTTGATGTTAAAAGGTCTCCTTCCTTCCTTCCTCTTTTGGAGAAGCCAAATCCCAGTCTCCAAAGCTGAAGTCTTCCACCTCTTCAAAATCTTCCTCTGACTCTTCCGGAAACAGTGTTAAACATCTGGTTTTAACCCTGGAAATAGAAAATTTAGGATCCACCTGCTCCTATGGGTCCTACTGTAGATCCGACATAATCCAAGTCGGATCAGGCACAGCCTTTGGAGACGCCGTACTGTCCTCAAATTAGATATTTTCCATTGGTTGACCCAGTACCAGACAAGCTTCCATCTGCTTTTTTTTTTTTTTTTGCAGTGACCAGCACCCCCCTCCATTTACTCTACTCGGTTTTCCAGAAGACTCGTACAAGATGATGTAGAGAAAGTGGTGAGGAAGGTTGACTCGGTACAGGGGCAGATTGGTTTTCCCTTGGCTCCTTCTACTCTGAGTCAAGTTTCCCGACCTTCCACCACACCACCCTTGCATGTCCCTCCTCTGACACAATCTGTTGTCTTAGAGCTTCAGGATCCCAGTTGTCCGGATCCATCGGTCTCTGATCAGAAGACTTCCATATCTTTGGATCCAACATCATCTGTGAGACCTTTTATCTTTTTGGATCTGGAGAGCTCTCGGAACTGAAGCCTGCCTTCTGGGTCCGGGATGCAGCATTCAACTCTGAAGTTTTCGGAGCCATCTCTGTTCCTCAACGCCTTAACACTGGCAGTTTGGCTCTGGCTTCCTTCTCGGGGGGCAGTGCCAATAGATCAGAAAGAGGGGATGATTCAGAAAACTGTTTTTTCAGACCAGAGCCACACTCTGGCTCCTTCGAGCTCTGCCTTCAAGGTTGCGAGGGGAGTGTTTGCTGCCTCAGCAGTCCTGATGGAACCTTCTCCCTCAGGTCCTACCAATTCCACCAAGATGCCCCAGTGCCTAGAACCTCAACCCATCTTTCCATGGGGCATTCTATACCAAAAGCTTAGGCTCCCTCTCAGGGAATTTTGATTTCCTCTTCCAAGACTTCCCCAGAACATCCCACTGAGGAAGAACCCAGGAAAAGGATGTGCAGCAGAAGCATCTAGACTCCCCACAGGAGTCCCATCACCAAAGACACAGATTTGGATGAAGGCAAAGGGTCCCAACAGTCACCTGCTGAAGATGTTTCCTGCAGAAACATCCTAGAAATCCTGAAACAGAGAGGTGGCTGGGCATCCTCCAACCCTATGCTGGAGGAATCCACTCTCCCAGAGGCATTTGGTAGAGGACCCTGTAGTTCCTCAGTGACTTTGCACACCGATGAGCTTCTGGACATGATCTCTAGCCAGGCATGGAAGGAGCCCGACTCCTTAGAAGCAGTACCTCAGAGACTGAACAGGATAATGGCCACCTGTGGACAGACAGTTTTGGGGGCAAGGGGTTCCAGTTGATGCTATGGTCATTGGTGCAGCCACAAAGAAAGAACTAGCCGAGAGTTCTACTGTCCATCCCCCCAATGGGGCATCACATGTGATGGACAGACTAGGGAAAGCATTTCTTCGCTTCAGCGACCTTTGCCTTACATTCGCTGAACTATCTGGCACATTTTGTTAGACTTCAGAGAGATTTGACCAAGGAATTATCAAATACTCTTCTCTGGAGCCATCTCTGCAGAGGATAAAGATTCAGTAACTTTTCAGTTAGCAGCCCTACAAGGCTATATCTAATAGTCCCATGAGGTTAATTTCCAGTATAGTGGAAGGAACCTCAAGAGCTGCTATGGCATTTCCATGAGGAGGCATGCCTGGATGCACTTTTGTGATTTTGCATAGCCATTTAAGTCCAATTTCGTTAATGCTCCCTTTTACCGGAACCGCCATTTTTTAACCCTAAAGTAAAAGAAGATGGAAAAGCCTCGTCTGCTGTGGGCATACATTTTTTGTCCCTCCAAAGATCCTTCTCCAGGAATCAACAGAGTGACCAGAAAATGTGGTTCAAAATGTCTCAAGGTCCATTCCTTGACACATGGAGCAAGTGCCCCCAGAGGCAGAAGGGGGAACTCCAATGGACATTGTCATCTTCGTGGCAGAGGTGGCCAGCAAAACCAGGGTTCATGAAAATCTTTGTGATGAACCCTACCAGCACTCCTTAATGGAGTCCCAACTGTTCACCTCTGGAGACAGTTGGGGGAAGGTTGTCCCTGCACCAGAGAGCCTGGCTAGAATTAACAAAAGATACTTGGGTGCAGAGGGTTATATCCAAAGATTGTATAATACCATTTTCCCTACCACCTCCAATTCCCAGGAAAATACCAGATGTTCCAGCCAGTCAGAGGGATGAGGCAGCAATTCAGATTTGAAAGCTGCTACAAAAAAAGTCATCCAAGAGGTCCCACCAGACCAGATAGGATCCGGAGTTTACTCAAGGTTCTTTTTAGTGCCAAAAAAGACAGGGGACTGGAGACCAATTTTGGATTTCACAAATCTAATCAAATCAGTTCAAAAACTAAATTCCAGATGGTCACGGTTCAGTCCATTCCCCCTTTTCTGGGCAGGGATGACTGGATGTGCTTGATAGATCTTCAGGACGCCTGCAATCACATAAAGATGAACAGGCGATTCAGAAAGTACCTACACTTCCGGCTGGGAGCCAGTCACTACCAGTTTTTGTGATATTGCTCTTTGAACTCATCTCAGCCCCCAGGGTGTTTACCAAATGCATAGCAGTAGTAAGAGCATACCTCAGACCGCAGGGATTCTGGGTATTTCTCTACCTGGATGACTTGACTCATTATTGCTCCAACCAGGCATAAACTCATAACATTCAAGAGATCAGATTCTCCACACCTAGGAATAACCATAAACTACAACAAATCTCAACTTCAACCAACTCAGACATTGGAATTTATTGGAATACTGCTCAACACAGACTGCCATTGCTTCCCTTCCACCACACCAAGTTCTGACTATAAAGTTACAGGTCAAGAAGGATATAGACAGCACATCAATCTCAGCCCGCACAGTTCTTAGCACTTTAGGCCTCATGGCAGCAATGATAACCTTATTTCCACTCTGGCCAGGTTTTACATGCGAATCCTACAGTGAATGTTGGCTACCCAGTGGTCAGTCTTCCATCGGTCAATGTCGTATGAGATAAAAATTACCAACACTTGCAGAAGCGATCTCCTTTGGTGGATACAGTCCGATCAACTGCTCCATGGCTGTCCAGTCATTCCCCAACAACCCAAGGCCATAGTGACCACATATGCTTCCCAGATAGGGTGGGGGGACATTATCTTGGGAAGACAGTCCAGGGTACTTGAACCCCCAAAGAGGCCAATTTGCATATAAATGTCCTGGAAATGAGAGCAGTGCTCTTGGTAATGTGAGAAATTTCAAGATGTTCTTTCCTCTGGGACAATTGTGATTCAAATGGACAACATGTTAGTCGTCTGATACATCAACAAACGGGGGGGGAATCTTACCCATTGTGTCTAGAAGCACTCTAGTCTGGCAGTGGGTGATCTCTTTAGACTGCTTTCTTTTAGTGATGCATATTCCTGGGAGATCCAGCGTGATTGTGGTCAAACTGAGCAGGTGCATACTACTTCCACATGAGTGGTCCATCAATGAGAAAGTAGCAGACAAGACATTCCATCAGTGGGGCCAGCCATGCTGTGATCTTTTTACTTCTCCCCTAAACAACAAGTCCAGTGACTATTTTGGCCTGATTCTGCCAAAGGGGCGCAGCTACTGAGGGATGCAGTTCTTTACAATTGGCCCCCTGGTCTCCTTTATGCCTTCCCAACAACCCCATTGATCCCTAAATTTCTGCAGAAAGTTGCCAGGTTGAAGAGCACAGTAATCCTCATTGCCTCCTATTGGCCTCGACAAATTTGGTTCCCCTTCCTCTGGCCTAACCTGCTTCAACCACCATGGAACCTAAGTCTGACTCCAGACCTCCTGTCTCACCTGAAGGGCATATCGCACCCGGATATATTAAACCTCAAGTTGACTGCTTGACTTCTCTAGTTCCCTTTGTAGCCTGACAATTTATGCTCTCATCATCTGTCCAATGTATAATTCTGTCTTCCCATAAACCATCGACAAGAAAAACATACTTAAGTAAATTAAAAAGATTTGCCATTTGGGCTCAGTAACATAAACTTAACCCCTTTTCAGCCTCTATTAATCACATCTTAGATTTCATTGCTCACCTTTTTCATGATGGTGCTTGTACCTCAACCATTAGGGTACAGCTAGCAGCAATTTCAAATTACCATACAAGATTGAATGGTGCACTCATAGCTTCTTACAAATTGAGTAAGGCCTTCTTAAAAGGGACACTGTGTCTAAAGGCTCCTTTTAAAGACCCAACACAAGCATGGGATCTAAATTTGATGCTTCACTCTCTCACAAAACCTCCCTTTGAACCAGCAGCTACATATGACCTTCAATACCTCTCATGGAAGACAATTTTCTTGGTTGCAGTCACTTCCACAAGAAGAATTTCTGAGATCCCAGCACTATCTTCTAAATCTCTTTACTAGGTTTTTCACAAAGATAGAATGACCTTACGTACCAACCCATCCTTTCTTCCAAAGGTGGTGTCAGAATCCAAAATAAATAGTACTATCAATTTGCCAGTGTTTTTTTCTTAAATTTACCAGCAAAGGAGACGATATCTTACATTTACTGGATGTTCGCAGATAATTGCGATTCTGTCTGCATAGAACAGGAACAAATCAAGAAAGCAGCAAAACTACTTGTTACCTTTTCTGGACCAAAATTGGGAAAATAGATTTCTAAAGTTACTCTATCAAAGTGGTTGACAAATTGCATCTCCTTTGTCTTTACTAAAATGGGCATTTCTCTTCCGCATGCATTGAAAACACATTCCACTAAATCTGTGGCTACTTCCACAGTTTTTCAATCTGGAATGTCTCTGGATGACATTTGCACAGCAGCAACTTAGGCTACTCCTCATACCTGTATCACTCATTACAAATTGGATCTGATTTCCAGAGGCAGGGCATCATTTGGTTCTGTGGTGCTCAGGAATATCCTTCCTTAAGTCCGCCCTGGATACAAGTAGCTAGGGATGCTGTCCCATTCGTTGAGGATAGAATGAAGATTGACAGCATCAGATGAAGAAGTTGTGTACACCACAGCATTCCATCTGTGTTGTCGATCTTCATTCATCTTCAACTTCCCTCCCACCTACCCCCATCCATGACTTCTGGAGGAACAAGTACATATATATATATATATATATATATATATATATATATATATATATATATATATATATAGGTCTACTTGAGATGGTCGACAGGCCATATGATCGACACTCATTTGGTCGACAAGCAGATTTACCCCCCTCCCCAATGTTGTGCGACCCTGGAGTTGATATATATATAGTTAGTGGGGTGGGGGGCACAGCCCCTCACATTGGGGGGTGTGGGGGACGAAGCCCCCCACATAACATGCTTGTCGACCAAATGAACCTACACTCTGGAGATGGCTTTCCATAATTATTTTCATCCTTTCTATGCTAATATGTTAGCAAACAAGATCTGAGGTAATTGGCAGGGTGCATTCTGTGTAAGCTCGAGAGATCTGGTGGCTGTGAGCTGTTGGATACGACGGATCAAATCCAAACCCATTCTTTGAGGATGAATGCAGATTTAACAACACAAATGGAACGTTAGTAAGTACATAATTTCTTTTTACGCATCTGTGTTGTGGTGGTGAGCGTGTAACAGTGCATCTGTGTTGTATTTGTCCTTCCAAAGCCTTCCTCCCTCTAATCCCCCTTACATTGGTGGAAGTTATCCTTACATTTGCCTGGCATGATCTGGAGGCATTTCCTCTTGGGCTTTTTCCTGGCTGCACTCCAGAGACCTTTGTTTTCATGTTTATAAACATCTATTCTAGATACATATAGGTCTGTTTCTGCATCTTAATATTAAGGGGGCAAGCTTGATCTGAGGTAATGCGGGGTTTGAATGGGGATTATGGCTAACGGGAGGAACTTGAGCTATGAATCCAAAGTCTGAGAAGTGGCCGAAGTCAAATCCAAAACCCAGTGGTTGAGGAAGGACAAAAGCAGACAACACAGATACATTGTTACAAAAGCAGACAACACAGATACATTGTTACAAAAGCAGACAACACAGATACATTGTTACAAAAGCAGACAACACAGATACATTGTTACAAAAGCAGACAACACAGATACATTGTTACAAAAGCAGACAACACAGATACATTGTTACGGTGAGGACATACAATTTGTATTTTCTGGGTAGGATGGGTGTGTTTCTTGCAGAAAAACTATATCTGAAGCTACCAGTTTTATGTATGTCATTATTACAGACCTCTTTAACAGGGTTATTCAACCTATTTACATTCCAAGATAGATACCTGAGAGACTTTTCTAAGGGTTAGTTATAGAAAAAGTCACTTTTGGGAACCTCTTTTGTATTCCAGTGCAGAGTAAGTGCGTATGAGATAACTTGATCTCAAGTTTAACAGCCACCTCTCGTTATGTATACAGTTCTTCACATAAAACACAAGTTCAACTACATATTTTGTCACCAAAAACTTCAGTTAAGTTTGATTTAAACACCTCAGGTAAGCATCCTTTCAATGTTACCTAGCATTCTGCCTCCTCCCCAATCCGTGCATGTGAGATGTAAGACTGAAATACATAGACAGAAGATAGTTTGCAAAACAGTAAACTTTCAGACCACCTTCTTAGTTGCATTCCTTTTAATGATGAAATATATGCAAACAGTTCAGTCTTCTAGAGCATCTCAGCAGAGGGTTGACAGTGTTAATGAGAACCTTCCCTCTCCAAATGATGTCAGAAGATCTTTAACCAGTAAGCAGATAAATATTTTTTACTGAAAGGTTCTTGCCAAGAAATATTTGGGCATGATCCCAACCCAGCAGTCACATTGCCAGTACAGTTCCAGACAAAAATTGAGGGTCAAATAGTCAACTTCCACTGGAGAAAGTGATGCAGGAAGCTTGTAAGCTCCACTCCTTTTAAGCTGTGAGAAGTGTAATGGCTCAAAATGTTCAAACAGTAATCACCTAACTGTAAAGCACCAGGCTAGTAATCACCTAACTGTAAAGCTCCAGGCTAGTAATCACCTAACTGTAAAGCACCAGGCTAGTAATCACCTAACTGTAAAGCACCAGGCTAGTAATCACCTAACTGTAAAGCACCAGGCTAGTAATCACCTAACTGTAAAGCACCAGGCTAGTAATCACCTAACTGTAAAGCACCAGGCTAGTAATCACCTAACTGTAAAGCACCAGGCTAGTAATCACCTAACTGTAAAGCACCAGGCTAGTAATCGCCTAACTGTAAAGCACCAGGCTAGTAATCGCCTAACTGTAAAGCACCAGGCTAGTAATCACCTAACTGTAAAGCACCAGGCTAATAAGTTATTCTTCTTTAGCATAGTAGAGCGAGTAGGTACATTACCTGCAGTCCCATCACTCGACTGTAATTAAACCTGGACAAGGAAACTCTTACGTTACACTCAGACATGCTGGTTGACATACTGCCATTGCAGCTGTGTCTACGTATCACCCTGTGCTTGAACACTGGAACTAGAGCAACCTCTGACTTGGCATTCCTTCTGGGTGAAGCATTCTCCAGTGGAGCTGCATTATTTGCTGCCTTGCTTAGAACCAGTAGTATATGAAATAATGACCTCTCCAGTTTGTTTTGCTACTTCAGGTGAGTTAAAGGTGTGTGATCTACCTTGTAGCCAAACTTTCAGGTCTGCTTGGTATAGCAGCTTGAAGCATAATTTAGGCAGCTGGCTGGCCCGAATTCCTAATCCTAGTTTCCTAGGAATAGTCATTTTCACATTAGACGTTTAATGAATAAAATTTGACCTGGTGACCATAGTGATGCCAAAAATTTTGCCTTAAATTGAAGGAGACAAATATCGAAATGACTGGTTTCAGGGTAGCACCTCTGAGTGATGGGGGAATAAAAATTTGATGAGCTCTGTCAATCTGGATCTCCTCTGCTGGGTTACCTGTCCATTCAGACAATGTACATTGCACATAGTGTACAGTTATGTTCCTTTTCCTGAGGTATTCCATTAAGCTTAACATGCTTATGTCTTGCACAATTTTCTACATCTACCATTTTGCTTTCTAGATACTCCAGTCTATCTTTTGCAATGACTAGCTTTTGTTTTGTGGTCTGTTCATAGGTTCATACTAGGCTATCTGCCCTAGGGCATTTATAAGCCTAGCCAGAGTGTGTATGGCTTTCGCCACCCATTTTAAATTAATTTTGCTATGCCCTTTTTCAATGTTAGTATACTGTGCCTCTGTCTAACAGTGACACAGAAGTGATACCAGGGGTAAACCTACGATCTCCCATCCACTCATCAAGATTCCTCTTGAAGAGAGTCAATAAGGGACTCTGCCTGACCTGGACTGGGATTTTATTCCAGAGTGAAGGGAGCCTCTGGGTTATAAATCTGTCCCTCCAGCATGTCCTATTTATTTCAGTGCTGAGGTTTAAGTCCCTCGAGCGCGTAGATCGATGGGATTTGGATTTTCTGAGGTGCAGCATGTCCATTAATTCTGGGTTGGACATGGTTTTATACGTCAGGCACAGATCGCCTCTGAGCAGGCGGTATACCACTGAGTAGAGCTGGAGTTTCTTTAACCGGGCAGCATACGGCATCTGTTTGAGCCCCTTGATCCTCTTGATGAGGTACTTTTGGGGTCTTTCCAGTTGCTGCAGGTGTCTGGTAAGGTACATCCCAAAAGGGGCATTGTACTTAATTATGGGCCTGATGAGGGATGAGTAAAGAGGCACGATGACCTCCCCTGATCTAGATGTGAATCCCTTCATGATTAGGTGGGCTATATAAAATGTTTTTCTAACCATTTTGGCCACGTGGTTGTCAAATGAGAGATTGCTATCAACTTGGGTCCCCAGGTCCCTAATTACTTCTTCTGTACTTAATGGATTACCACCTATGTGGTAATTTGTGGGCACTTTGTTTTTGCCAAAGGGGATGACTATACACTTTTTGGCGTTTAGCTTGAGGCCATGGCTCTGGCACCAGTTGTCTGTTTCTATGAGGCCCTTTTGGAGGATGCTTGTGTCCGCTGGAGAGTCTATTATGGTGCCCAGTTTGCAGTCATCTGTGAACTTGGTCAGCCACAGTCCTTCCATGTTGGCCTGTACCTCCGAGAAATATATACCGAACAAGAGAGGTCCCAAGACTGAGCCTTGTGGGACGCCACTTGTAACTGGTTTGGAGTCTGACATGGCTCCAGCTATTCTAACCATGTGGGTTCTGTCCTTGAGCCAGTTTGCAACCCATCTAGTGACATAGGGGTTTATATTTAAGCTGGTGAGCTTATCTATAATGCCCGAGTGGGGTATTGTATCGAAGGCTTTTGCGAGGTCCAGGTAGGCTGTGTGGACCACCTTCCCCTTGTCAATGGCCTTGGTGACTGTTTCAAAGAAATCGACCATGTTTAAGAGGCAGGATCTGCCCTTAGCAAAGTCGAACTGGGTACGATCCAGTGTCTGTAGGTCCCCAATATCTTTATTTATAAGGTCCATGATGATCCTTTCCATAGCTTTGCAGACCAAGCTAGTGAGACTTATGGGGCGATAGTTTCCAGGATCCGTTGAGGCACCACCTTTGTGGAGAGGGACCACTGTTGCTGTACGCCACTCTTTGGGTACATATCCTGTAGTAAGGCTGAGATTGAACAGTAGTTTTAGGTTTGGGTTTAGCTCTTCTTGGAGTTCATGTAGGACGCAGCCCGGGACACCGTCTGGTCCCATTGATGCTGTGTTTCTTTCTTTGGAGAGGGCAGCTCTTACCTAAGCATCTGAGATGTCAGGTGGGCAGTACTCTGCTGGGATAGGTATTAGCCCTTTTGGTGGGGGGGGGAGTTTGCACTGAACCTGTCAGCTAGGAAGCTGGCAATGTCTGTGTGTTCGTGTATTTTTGTCATTTTGGACTAATTCTGAGCATATCTGGGAATTCCCACCCAGGTTCCTAACATAACTAAAGAAAGCCTTGTGATTATCCTTAGTGTCCTGTGCAATTTTTCTCTCGAAGCTGGCCTTAGACGATTTTATGAGTGCCCGTAGTTTTTTGCCAATACTGATCAGAGATGCCTTCCCTTTTTGGGATTTTGCTCTGTCATGTAGTAGCTTCCTCCTTCTATTGTATAGTTTGTTTATGGCTGGAGTCCACCAGACAGGACGTCTGCCTTTGGAGGACTGGGTCTTGGTTTTATTTGGGATTGCATGATCCATACATTCCTGAAGGTGTTCATAGAATGCGTTTATAAAGGATTTTGTGGTCTGGGCATTATCCACAGGCCGGGCTTTGAAGGATTCCACCTCGGTTTTGAGGAGTGTGAAATTTGCTTTAGAGAAGTTTTTCACTGTGGTTTTCTGGGCATGGGGTGGGGTCGGGATGTGAATATCCAGTGAGATTAGTTTATGGTCTGATCTTACCAGTGAGGGATACACTTCTGGTCTGGAGCATAGAGTCCCCATGTTGGTGATGATCAGGTCCAGTATGTTTTCCCTCTTGTGGGAGTGGTAACAAGTTGTTCCATAGCATTTGAGTTTATAAATTCTAGGAACCTTTGGGCTAGGGTGTTGGAGCTAGAGTAATGCTCCCAGTCTATGGTTGGGTAGTTGAAGTCCCCCAATATAATGGTGTTTGGAGAGATCTTCATATTTTCCAGTGTTCTCAGGAAGGCCGAGTGGGGTTCCTGGGTTTGGGAGGGTGGTCTTTAGCAGGCTATAAACTGGAAGGCAGTTTTACCCACTGTTAGTTGCACATGGATAGTCTCTGATGCTTCGTGCTGTGCCAACAACCTGGAGGTGTGGGTATCTTTGACGAATATTGATACTCCCCCTCCTTTTGTGGTTCGGTCCAAGTTTTGTTGGGAAATCTGAATATGCAGTTATGGTTTGCACAATGTCTTTGAGCATTCTGTCATTTCTAGACTTATAATCTTAAATTGAGTTTATTCATTTTTTTGGATTTTGGTGAGCCCAGAATCTCCACCTCCACTGGTGAATTTACCACATGCTGCTTTGCTTGGGAAAGCTTCTCATCCATTACTGCTTCCCCGCATGGATAATCCCTATCTGCTGCCATTTTGATTATTTTTGCCTCCTTTTGTTGTCATCAGTAATGCTGCTTTGCTTAGTCTCCTTAACACACTGTGTAGAATGATAGCTTTAAAAGCAGATCAGAAACGCTCACATGGAGGTAAGGAGAGCTCTGAAGCTAGACTTATCTTACTCCACGAGTATCGCTATTGGAAGTCCAATTTCTTTTATTAACATCTTTAATTATTAAATTCACTTATATTAATGACATGGATGCGGATGCACATACATTAATAGATAAGAAAACAAACACAAACCGTTTTCATTTCATGCATGCTGAAGTCATTCCTTCTCTAAAATTTCACTCCTTCTGAACATTATTCTGCAAGTACTATTCCCACAAACTCAATTTATTTCTGTGTAGTTGGCAGTTTCCATTTTCTAAATATCCCACCTCCAGATTTTTTTATCTTCCTGCCAACATTCAGTACTTCAGTTATGACTGGTTTAGATTCTGATTTCCATTTTCTAATGATTGCTTTTTGGCAGCTACTAGCATTAGACTTCGGCCTTACTATGAATAGTCAATTCAGTTTTACCATTCCATCTCAAAGGAATTGTTTCCTTAATTAAAATAATTTGCTCCCCAACATTTACAATGATCAACTAATTACACCCCCCCCCCTAAAGAAAAACATTCTCAGTTACTCATATCTTTCCCATCTTATTTCCAACATTTGCTGTTTATCTGAGGAAATATTCTCTGAATACCTGAGGGCCATACATATTTCCTTCCCACTGTTCCTTTGTGTATTACCTTTCCATTGTCACTTCTCAGCAGAGCTGAATCCTGGTTAAATGGGGCCCTAGGCAAGGGTAATGGATAAGGGCAATCCCATCCCTCGCAGCCATTCTAGTGTCCCATTACTTGACAGTCTCTTCCCCGGTTACCATAAACACTATTCGGATCTGTGTGTGTACATATTAGTTCTTTACTACTACAGTAATTACAAGCATTTGGATTTAATTTAAAACATGTTTCAAATTTTACAGCACATACTGATAGCCATTTGCTAAGCAAAATAACACTGTCTCACAATAAAAACAGCTAACATGAGCGGCAGTAAACGTCTGTGCTCTTGAAACTCACATTCATTGAGACTGCACCAAAATCCACGTTCATTGATATTGCATTTGGTCAGTGGCAGATTAAGTGCAACTCTGGTATGTTTTCAAACTATGAGCCCCATGCACAAAATTTTTAGGACCATGCATAAAAGCATGTGTTCTTTAATTTGTCTTCCTGATTATTTTTAATTATATTCCTTGTTAAATGCAGTACCACTTGTTAAGACTGTTTTAATTTTGTGCTTTTTAACATTTCTAAGACAAGCAGTGAAATAATGACAAAACTGCCCATTTCAGAACATTTCAAGCATAAAAATGCCTCATAAACATTATAATCTACCAATATCTGTCAGTATGCACAATCTCTGCAGTAGTAAAAGTCATCTGAATAATTCCACGTTAAATAGAACTGTAACTAATGAAGAGATTGCTGCTGGCTAATGCTCTTGAAGAATAAATTGCCTATGTTACATTAAAAATGAAATTGGTGTGTGTAACGATCAATCTGCCTGTTGTGGGAAGAGATCTCACAGCCTTCTACACCAAAAGCAGTTATGCTTCCTATTGCACCAGACACTGAACAGCTCATCTATGAAACTCTATCACTGACATTAACAGACTGTGATCCTTAGTGATTTGCAAAAACAGACAAACAAGAAATAAATAAAATTAAAGGAGACCTTGCATTTGGTGTAGAGTTTTAAGGCACTTGCTTGCCAATCATTAAGATCAGCGTTTGACTCTGAGCAAAGTCACTTTATTGGACAGTACCCATAACTAGAGCATTATAGACACACACACACACACACACACACACACACACACACACACACACACACACACACGTGTGCACCACATGGCTCTGATTGGGCTTGGCTGCTCTTCTTGTGCTGAGCGGTTGAGCGGTATGGGGCTTGGCTGCTGCTGCTCTGTATTATGTGCTCTCCCTCAGTCTCTTATTGCTATGTTACTACACCATGCGGATGCAATACTTAAATCTCCAGTATTTTTTCCACTGGGACTTGTGTTATGGAAGTCATTCTAATGCTAAGGTTTCTGGGGCTTGCTGTGCTATGAAGTCTTCTGCAAGGTCCTAATATTAATACTGTTTTGCTTGTGTCCGTTTTACTTTACTTACAGAATATTTTGTTAGGGAATCCCACCCCCAGCCAACACGGGCCCTAGGCAACTGCCTAGATCACCTATTGCTAGATCCAGCTCTGCTTCCCAGTCTTACCTAACATCTTCGGATTGATTCTTATAGTTATCATTCATTATTTTATATGTTCCACTGATTATCCCTTTTTAACAGCTTCTGTTTAGACTGAATTAAAAACTCAAGCAGAGATGGTCTTTCACTTAAAAGTTCTCCTTTCCCTTTCTGTTTGCCTAGTCTCTATCATTCCCTGGTAGTGGAAGATCGTCTACAACCCACAGTCCAAACTTAAGTTTGGCCTTATCCGATTCTGTCAACTTTTTCTCCCTTAATGTGCTCCCAGTTCATTGGTACCTTTGCTATTTTTCCATTAAATTCCATCTCATACTTTGCTTATTTTCTGTACCTTACTTGTAGTCATACCTACATGTAAAATCTCCTTTCTCTATTCTCGTGTTGGCTTGGGTCTTAGAATACTTTCTGCTGCTTTATGAAAATAATATTCTGTATAGTTGTAGTTGTTCTCCTTAAGGACCTGCATCCAAAATCCTACTCTCACTTTATTATTGAAACTGCTTCTAGAATGTTATCAAGGACTAGGGTTGTTGGCTTTAGCTTGAGTAAATATTTCTTAATGTACATATTTTGAACAGGTTTGATTTTATTTATTTATTTATTTATTTTACATTTGTTAACCGGGGGTGTCTGACTGAGCCGAAAAGGCCCTTTTCAGCAGAGGCCCAGGGAGAAAAGCTCCACAAAGAAAAATTAGATACATTTAGTTATTTAGACATGTTCAGTATACACACAAATTACAAGAGACATGTTTTTACAGTGGTATGCGGCACATAAACAGTTACAGCGGAGAGAACAATCAAAAGAATATTAATTTTAAAAATAAAGGTAAATAGATTTGTGGTGTATGGCTGAACTTTGGCACGTAGGTAGAATACATACATAGTACACAGGTACCGGCACGTAGGTAGAATACATACATAGTACACAGGTACAGTACATACATTGTAGATTAGCCAGTGTTTGTGAGTAAGATTGAAAAACTATTATCAATTGCTCTAGATTTAGTATGTATACATTATCCACTTTCACTAGCCTGGGGAGCAATCATGGCACTGCCAACTGTGCTTGAGATGTTGCCTGATGAGGTCTTTAAAGGAGGCTTTGAATGATCTGTTTTGAATGCTAGTAGGGACAGAGTTCCAATTTTTTAGCCACCGAACTACTATATAGTGCATCTCTAAAGCTATTGTAGCTGTTGGTGACTTCTAGTAGTAGTTTGCTTGATGATCTAAGAGGCCTTTTGGCTGAGTGATGTTGTACTAGATTTTTGAGGGCAGGACACTTATTGGGGAGGTAATAGATAGAATGACAGAGGCAGAGCTGATTGTAGGTTAGGAGGTTGAGCAGTTCAAGCCAGTGGAGCTGTCTCAAAGCAGTACAGTGATGAGTTCTATATAAGCAATTTGCAGCAAAGCGGGCAATTCTGTTATAGCAAGCTTCCATTTTGCTTAGTTCAGTTTTGTTGAGATTAGTCAGAATGGGAGATGCATAGAGTAGGGTGGATAGAAGCTGGGAGCGAGCAATGGCTGATCTTGTGTTGTTGGTAAGAAATGGTTTGATACGGTAGAGTGACCCCAGTTTGGCATGTACTTTTTTAATAGTCAAGTTCAGATGACTATCAAATTTTAGGTGGGAGTCTATGGTTATTCCCAATAGCTTAGCCTGTGCCACTGGAGCAATTGGAGTAGCATTTGTGGAGTAGATAGTGAATTGACTGTTAGTGTTTTTGTTAGAACTGGTTATAATCATAAGCTGAGTTTTCTTTGGATTGAGGATAAGTTGGGCTTTGGTAAGGTAGTTTTCGACATCAGAGAATGCTAGTTGAGTTGTTTGCAGGAGGGTGGGAATGTTTTGTGCAGCACAGATTAAGGTAGTGTCATCTGCATACTGAATTATAGATGCATGCTGTGTGGAAGTGTGGAGGTCATTTGTGAAGACTGTGAATAGTAGTGGTCCTAAGATAGAACCCTGTGGGACTCCTATAGTTATGGGCAGCTGAGGAGAGAGATAATTTTCCCATCTCACAGCTTGGTACCTGTCAGTTAAGTAGCTTTGGAACCAGGTAAGAGTGGAATCAGATAGATGATATTGGTTTAGTTTGTTTAGCAGGATTTGGTGTGAGACCATGTCAAATGCTTTGGACATATCCAAAAAAAGAGTTGACACTTGCAGGCCTTCATTTTTGAGAGGGTTTAATGTGTCTGTGAAGCAGAGGAGGGCTGTAGTGGTACTATGGGGCAGGTCTGTAACCATGCTGAGTAGGTGACAGGATGTTGCAGTCTAGGAGATAGTTTAGCATCTGGGTATGGATGCATTTTTCTAGGATTTTGGCCAGGGGGGAGAGTAAAGCAATGGGTCTGTAGTTATTAAGTTCAGTGGAGGTCCCGCCTTTATGTATGGGCGTAACATAGGATACTTTCCAGAGCTTGGGCACATAGTTTTCAACAATTGATCTGTTTATGAGAGTGGAGACTGGGATAGCAATAGCATCTGCTGCGAGTTTCAAGAAATAGCTGGGGAGTAGGTCAGCTGCTGTTGATGAGGTTTTTAGTTTGGAGGGCATGCTTTTGATTGAAGTGGTGGAAACTGTTTTGAGGGTAAAGCTTGTATTAGTGTTATTTGTGTTGGGGGGGATAGTGAGGGAGGAACTGTCCTGTGATACTAAGGATAGAATTGAGTTCACAAAGTGGGAGTTGAATTGTGTTTCGATGGGAACTTTAGTGTCAGGGGTGGTTGGTTTGGGGGTAGCCTTTTGGGTGGATTTTAGTAGCTGGTTTACATTTTTCCAAAGTTTTTGCGGGTTGTGTTGGTATTTGGTTTGTAATGTTGTGTAGTAGGATTTTTTTGTCCAGCCTAATGCATTTTTGTGCACGGTTGCGCAGTTCTTGGTACTTAGTTAGGCTTTGTGTTTCTTTGTTTTTTTGATAGTAACGCCAGGCAGTGTCTCTAGACTTGAGGATTTGTTTGGTTTCTTTACTGAGCCAGGGGTTTGTAGAGGTTCTAACCTTGATTTTGCGCAATGGAGCGACAGTGTCTAGGTGTTGTAGAAATGTTTTGTTGAAATATGCTACAGCCTGGTCAAGTGGGAGGGTTTTTAGGGGGGTCCAGTCACAGTTACAAAGTAAAGTGTTGAGGACCTCAGGAGAGAATTTTTTTGTGTTTCTAGTGGATATATAGTTAGTGGTTTTGCATATGCTTGTTCTACGTATTTTATGTTGTGGTCACTTAAGGTGTCTGGGAGACTGCCTGTGTGAGGGTACAATGTGGGGTTGTTAGTTAGGACCCAGTCAAGGATGGATTCCCTTTTAGATTTTTTATCACACCTAGTTGGAATTTGGACTAGCTGCTGGTAGCCATGGAGATTTATTAGATTACTTGGTGGTTCTGATATACAGGTGAACCAATCTAGGTTGAAGTCCCCCAGAATAAGTGTTTCTTGCGAGTATGTGGAAGAACACCAGGATAAGAAGTCTTCAAGGCTAGCAGGTGTATTACCAGGTGGAATATAGATCACAATTGTGGTGATGACCTTTTTAGGGTGAAGTTGAAGTTGTGAGATAAGTATGTCCCAATTATTGGGGGAGGGGTAGGAGTTTGGTAATTGATGAACAGTTAAGTTGGACTTGTAGAGTAAGGCAGTTCCACCCCCTTTACGAAGTGGTTTGTCTTGTCTAATGATATTGTAGCCAGTAGGGAGAACTTCTGAGTTAGCTATGTTTTTATTTAGCCAGGTTTCTGTTAAAGCAACTATGTCTGGGGAGTAGTGTGCTATTGTGGCCTGGAGTTCAGGTATTTTATTTTTGATACTTCTAATATTAATATTTAGCATTAAAGGATGGTTGGTTTTGCTGCTGTTGTTGATTTGCCCAGGGATGAAGAAAGTGGGGGTGTTATGTTCTGACATTTGTGGCGGAGCAGTTTGTGTTGGACCAGATGGATTTGGGCCTGGGTTGGGGTGGATATTCCCACTTATGGTGAGCCTGGAGTTAAAATGGTTATACAGATGTTGGAGTTTGGTGAGGAGTGTGAGAAAGTATTGTGTTGTTTTGGAGTAGGAATGAGAGCATATGTGTTTAGTGCTGAATTGGTCCGTTATGTAGTTCTTGAATAAGTGTGGGCAGATATTATTATAATGTGTGGTGTCTGTGTATGAGAGTGCATAATGCAGTGTTGTGCTACTAAGTTTAGGAATATTGCTAGAGTAATAACTTGTGGTGTTTGTAAAGAATTATGAGAAGACAGACTAGATTTAGTTGTGTGATAGTCATGGTTATAAAGTTTATGTTGTTTCTAGGTGGGGGGTGTGAATAGGAATTCTAGGGTTGCACTATATGTGGATGGGGAAGTAGTGTGGGTGATGGAAAAAAATGCCTAGTGGGAATGAGAGTGATTGGGAGTATTTTGTGTGGAGCAAGTTGGTGTGGTTAAATGTGATATGACTTGTGGAGCTGTGATTGGTGGAGGTGATGTGAGGGTGAGCTGTGGGTGTGGCTATGATTACTATAAATGTAGAGGTAGTGGGGGCGGGAGGTAATAGGGGGCAGGGCAGGGGAGCGGAGAGAGCCCGAGCGAGCGAACGGAGCGGGGCAGAGCCAACCAAGGCAAGAGGAAAAAAAGTAAGTATTACTTTACAAATCTGAACACTTTTAAGACAAATTCCTGAGGTCTAATGGCTTACTGGCAAGCAGAATGTAATTGCTGAAGAGCACTTGTGTCCTGGTGGGAGACTAGAAATTTAAAGATGGCTCCGTGCTCAGCAGGATTCTAATATAGACTTTGTATTGGGGGAGGGAGACAAGGGGTGTAAACCAGGTGGAATGCAAAGAAACCAGAGAGGCAATCAGTGAAGGCCTCAGAGAGGGTAAGTAATAATTCGAACTACCTGTAAGGTGAAGGAGAGAAGAGACAGCAAAGTGTATTAAGGTTGGGAGTGTCTCTTTACAATTGACTTGCTGATTAGTAACCAGTTTGTGCACAGATTAGGGGAGATACATTAGCAATGATAGAGATGCAAATAAAACAGGTAGGCCTCCAAGTGATGGAGAAGTATTTGCTGCAGTTGCGGAGTGGTAGGAATTGAGATAAAGTTGCTGTATTTTTGAAGTGGAGTTAAATTGATTAGAAATGCAGCCTGATTAGGTGCAGGTGGATATGGGCTTGTTGCAATGCATGTTCAGTTTTTAGAAATTAGTTAAATGATGCACAGAAGGCTTTGGAGTCATAGTAGTTTAATTTTTGACAGTTACTGCAGTATTTACATTTGTCAACTTTAATCATGATTTTTGCACAATGTCTAAGCTGCCTGTAGTTTTGTGCGTCTGCTTTAGTTTAGCGAACGATCAGATGATCGAACGCTGTTAGTTTGAACACTAAATGTTGAACCGGCAAAATAGCGAATGGCTGGAACAGCTAATTTTTTAGCAAGGAAAAGAATTGATGTGCCGGCCGTCCGGGTTGTGCCGTTTCTTTCACTGTAGTGCAATCTCAGAGTTGGTATATTTAAGTAGGGGGGTGTGGAGGGCACAGGGAAAAAAATCTCTGCTCTTGTTGTTCACTGTTCTGATTTTCCACGCTTTAGGGGTCAATGTAACAACGTTCAATCATCTGATCGTTCATTGTTATAATATAGACCCTAGTTTTGTAAATGTTCTGCTGTTTTATTTTGGTGCACTTTTATCATGCCTTATCCCTCTAATTCATGGATAGTTTTGTTTTTCTCGTAACCAAAGGTGTTTTTATTTTTGTTTGTTTTGAATGGAACTAGTTCATTTAGGATTGCGAAAAATATGCTCTTAAATTCTGATATAGCATTATCTAGGGTTAATATTTTATGGGATTCCATTTGTAGGCCTTTAGGTTATTACTGAATGTCTGTTTGGAAGGGATTGATGTTTCTTGCTTGGTTGTACAGGGTTGTTCAGGTATGTTAGAATTTCATATGACAGAAGTAGGCAGGTGGTCACTGAGACCATCGGGTAGAGAGCCTGCGGAAATTGCTTGGAGAGGATGGTGAGGATCCAGTCAATAAAAGATTGTCTGGAAGATGCTGCATTATGTCAGGTTGGTGAAGTGAAGATTTGTGTTATGCCATATACTTTTATGGCATTTTGGGGGGTATCAGAGTTGGCTGTGAACCAATCTATCTTTAAGTCACCTAGTATTGCTTCTTGAGAGATGTTTGTCGGTATCTAGGGAAAAAAATCTTTTCAGCAGCTTTGAAGTTATTGTCTAGGGGAATGTGTTGCAGTAATCCAAAATATTTTTATAACTGAGTTTAAGAAAGATCATCAGAATGTCTGCATTGTTGAACTAGGGAGGTCTTGGAAGAGGGGGAGATTTGAATTTTTGAGCAGTACTGCTGCTACTCCTGCTTTTTTCTTTTCTATCAGCTCTACTGTTGTTATGCTTGGTGGTGATGGGAATTTAATCTCCATCTTTTATATCTTGTTCAAGCCGAGTCTTAGTAGTGTGCATTATATCTGGTGAGTGGAAGGCAGTTCAGAAATGGAGTATTACTGTTTTGTTACAGATGGTTCAGAGGTTTATGTTGAGAAAAGGAAGACTAATGGTTACAGAGGAGTGTGTTGCAGAGGGAGGGGTGGAAGGGATAGAAAGGATACAGGAGTATTGTGTGAAGTTACTTGGGTCAGGGTCAGCATGAATATCACCACATAGTTTTAGGACTGGAACTCTGGGAAGAATATTGTAAGAGGCATTTGCATCTACTTTTATACTTGAGACCTTGTCTACGATGTGTGGAGTTTGGGCAATAATACTCTATTCTAAAAAGGTGGAAGTTTGAGGAATTATACAAATGTGAGGATGAGATGGTGGTGTGGGTTGTATTGGAGCCAGAGTGAATAGGGAAGTGGTAAGTTGGTCTTGGCAGTTATTGACAAGATGTAGTTTGTTAGTCAGGAGTATGATTGTAAGCGACCGTAAAAATAGCATCTTCAGTGTCTTTAGAGGGGTAAATGGAGATTGGGAGGTGTTAGGTTGGTAGTATCAACAGAGAGCTGAGAAGATTATGTAGTGTGATAAAGAAGGGTAGTAGAGTATTTAATACAGTAATAGCTATGAAATAAATGTGACAGTACATGGGAAAAGAGAGTATGGGAGAGTTAAGAAAGAATAATTATGACAGAGAAAGTGTAGGTGAAATGGAAGATAAGGAGTAAGGCTTGAGTGTGTTAAGGGGAGAATATGTCTGTGAGTGTAGACAGAGAGATAGTAATTGAGAAGAGGGATTAGAGGGTTGGACAGAGATGTCCATTTGGTTGAGAGGCAAGGAGGGTAGGGTGTATAGTAAGGGTCTGGAAAAAGGTGGAAGGAGCATTAATGTGTAGAGGATTGGTTACGTTTAGTGAGTTGATATGTGTGGATCTGGCAGCAGAAGGTTTGAGATGTAAGTCTGTTGAAGTAAAGTAGTCTGTTGAAGTAAAGTAGATGGAGTTATGAAGTGCATAAACATAGATGAGAAGTGGGGGGTGAATGAGACTTTGGGACAGAGTAGTGGAACTGAGTCAAGTGTAATAAGGGCAAATGGAGCAGGGCCCAGCCTGAACCAGGCAAGCTATAGGAGCAGTCTGTTAGGTGTTGAAATCAAATATGGGAAAAATAATTGGCGATAGTTGTATGAGAGAGATGAGTTGCCTGCAGAGTAGATCATTCTGGTGGCCGAGGTGCAAGAGTGTAGGAAGGAAGTAATGACATTATATATCACATAAGGTTACAGGGTGTTGGGACACCAGCTCCTACTTTAGCCAAAACAAAGTAAATGCCTGTAAATATACATAAACTTGACTGCATACTCTTTGTATTGTTTAAACTTGAATGCAGCAGTTGTTACATGGGTTTATTTGAGTTCTTGCACTTCCAGGTTAATAGGTGATTTAATTGAGTGGCATTATGTTTCAATCAGTGTTGCATATTTCTTTTTTTCAGAGAGAGAGAGAAGCTGGAAATTGGGAAACTCTTTAGAAGGACATAATCAGTTTAGAGAATAAAATACGCTCACAAACCGCTGCAACCTGGGGTAGTTTTCCTTTTTAAAAATGTTATTCTCCTGTTCAGGAGAGGCTATAGCAAAACCATTTCTAGGAATTATTACATCTACTGAAATGGAAGTCTTTTATCCCTTATGCCAATGAAGATTTTAAGGATAACCATTAAGAGGACAATATCCTTGCAGACCATTAATTCTCCATATGAGCTTTCTACAGGACAGTGTAAATGGATTTAATACATCGGTCACTTGGAGGCAAGGTGTGAACAGTATTGATCCTTTTGATAAAGCAGTACTGTATCTTTTTAAGGCTGTACTCTAGACCTTATTATTTTTTCTTATGATATTAGCAGAATGAAAGAAGTATTTTTTTTCTGATTTTTATAAATACTTTGATGTATCCTGCCATTTGTTGTCTCGATTTCTTAATTCCAAAGTACAGTTGGCAAAATAAGCTTGTTCTCCGTTAATGTCCCAAGATCTTTAAATGTTGAATTTTTTCCTAGTTCATGAAGGTTGCATAGTCAAATGTCACAAATTTAGCTTTAACATGTATTGCCATATTATTTTGGCCTAAAGGTATGTCATTATTCTAAAGCACTCTAAAGTGTAATGACATCAATCTGACTTGGTAACAAACATTCCAGTCTTGGTCATTTGCATGAATGTTGTAAAAATTGTTTGAATCCGAGGACAAGTTAAAGACATCTCTTATCTATCTATATAAGAGATGTGGACCTAACGGAAAACCTTGTGGAACACCATAAGGAAAGGGTTGCTGTTAGATTTAATTCCATGAATTTCTACAGACCAAAACCTGTTTGTCATCCTATTGTGAGTAAATATAATTAACTGGATCACAACTTCAACTCCAAGGCTTTACAATGTTGGACACAAGTATGTTACGATTAATAGAGCTGAATGGCAGTGATCTCAGAGGTGAGAATAAGCACCCTCCACACACACACAGGCTTGATTTCCTTTCCTTTTTTATAGGGCTGTACAACCTTTATTTTTTCCTGTTCCGTGTAAATACTTGGAGACTACTGCATGATTTATCACCTATTCTGCTAAAGGTGATTTTTTTGTCTGACTGTTGTAATAGTTTTACTAGAAGATTGTGGTTGTGCTAAGCACAAGTGTTGTTTCTGCTGTGCAGCAACTTAGTTTTCTTGAATATTGACAGGGGTGCTGCCTGCTGCCCTCGGCTCTGCATCACTGCGCTGCCGTACCCCAGTTTCTGTCCATCCCTGCCATAAATTTGGTTTATACTTAACTGAGCCTATGCACATCACTCACTAATGACATTCAGTTTTATTCATTACCCAGTTCTCACTTCTCCTACCCTGTTGTTTACTATTTTCCAAAGCGCACCCTGTTTTACATCATATAATACTACTCCAGCTGTCCACTCCCCCTCAGTATTCTAAGGTGATGTCACACTTATTTATTGTGTTCCCACTCACCCATCCTCACCCTCCCCTCCCCTATTATCTCTCTCTCATTCTGTCTCCCTTTCATTTGCTCTCTCTTAGACTTAGCCTTCAGTGGCTGCAGTTCCTCCCCATCTCTTCCTTATACGTTCTAGTAAATTTGCAGCCACATTGGCTCCCTCTCTTTCTTAATATCTGTACTCCATTATAAGCCTTTAGTGGCTTCTACTCATTCCTCCCTTTTTTCTTTCTCTCTCTGGTCCCCTTCATCTTCTCTAGTCTGCACATAGCATTTTTCAGGAGCAGAGCTTTCCCCTCTGCGATTGTGTTTAAAAACTTTAATACTATAACTAGGTATTCCTCTAAATTAAATATTTTAAGTGCAAAAGCATTTAACTTATATTCAGGTCTAGCCACTTTCCATGAAGGTGCCAAAGTTTAAAAAGAAAACACAATCACATTAACTAATGATTCACATAACGCTATTCTTTTATAAATACCTTCCTAGGTTCCAGTAACAAGCTTAACTAAAATAAAGCACTTGGCAAAAAAAAAAAAAAAAAAAGAAATAAAACATGGACACGGGGATGCACAAATCCAGCCATGAACCAAGCACTATGGAGCAACGGTGATAACTGCTGTACTACCCTTATAAGTTGGCAGATGTACATTTAAAGAACTTAATTTACCATCACACATCAGAGTGTGCAGTTAATCAGACACTCTTTACTGAAACTAGTGTTAAGAATATTTTAGCCAGCTCCAGTGGCACAGATGGATAAAGCCCTGGCAACATTCCAGGTGAACAAAGGAATGGAGGCCAGGAAACAGCAGACAGGAATGATCCACAAAATCCACAAATTCACAAAATAGCGTAGAAGTAATTTATTACCGCTTTCGTCGAGAGACTTCTTCAGAATAATCAAATACACAAAAACAACAGCTTTAAATAATACTGTCAATCAATCAATCAAACAATTACTATTAAAACCTAAAAGTACTGGGAGAAAAACCCGCTTTTGTTTTTAGGAACACATTTAATATAAAAAAAGCTTTGGAAACCAACAAAAAGCAGGTGGTTAATACTAAAAGTAAAAAAGGTGTTTTTCCTTGTTATAATTGTAATGTATGTAGATTTTTGTCAGTGGGGCCCTTGATAGCCCTTGACAATTTTGATCAAACTTTTCAAGTACCAGAGTATATTGATTGCAACACCAGTGGGGTAATATACATTGGACTTTGTAGTACCTGTCCTGCATATTACATTGGAATGACGACCAGGTCTTTAAAAACACGTATACGTGAGCATTTATATGACATTAGTACTCACAAAGACACCAATGCTTTATTTAAGCATTCATTAGTTTGTATTAATTTTAAGAAATTTGTATTTTCTGTCTTAGAAGTGTGTCATTCAGATCTGAGGGGGGGAGACTTTAGGAATTTTGTTGAACAGAGAGAAGCAATGTGGCAGATTCGCTTAAAGTCTGACAAAAGTCCTGGTTTGAATGGCATGATTAATATTAAATGTTATTTAAAAAATGGTAAGTTAGATATCAAAAAGGAAAATGTATGTTCTCTGTTTTTATAAAGTGCAGGGTGCTTTAAAAGATTTTAGGTTTTAATAGTAATTGTTTGATTGATTGATTGACAGTATTATTTAAAGCTGTTGTTTTTGTGTATTTGATTATTCTGAAGAAGTCTCTCGACGAAAGCGGTAATAAATTACTTCTACGCTATTTTGTGAATTTGTGGATTTTGTGGATCATTCCTGTCTGCTGTTTCCTGGCCTCCATTCCTTTGTTCTGTTTCCTTGTGGCATTTTGTTTTGGTT
>NC_056745.1:141031426-141053926 GCF_019279795.1 Protopterus annectens
TATGTTGGTAAAACTAGTAGACACTTTAGAGAGAGAGTGAAGTAACACCTTTTGGACATCCAACATTTGAAAACAACTAATGCCCTTGCCAGACATATACAGGGTAATGATAAACATAAATTCAAATTTTGTGTTATTCAACATATAGTTTATGATCCACAAGGTAGAACTACTCAATATGATTTGGATGTTAGAGCTGAAATGGCAGATATTTTTAGATGCATATAATAGTCCGGGCTTGAATGAATTTTGTACAATGATGCCTATATTAAAGACCAATAGGATCAATGGGAAATAAGTTCATTGAGAGCCAGGGGCCTATTATTAATTATTATTATTTTTATGTATATATATGTTATGTGATTTTTAGTTTAAGCAGTTAGTGCATTTAGTGTATTTGTTTTAGGTATTCAAATTAGGTCTATTTTAAGTGTACAACCAATCACAATCAAATTTGAGTGTGGAAGAATCACCAATCTTTATTGTGTACAGATTTGGATATTTATTAATTATTTTTTTAAAAATTATCAATTTATTAGTATAATTCATGATAGTACATACATTTTTTACATTAATTATTAGCATTGTATATATATATATATATATATATATAATATTTATTTTTTGTTTACATTATACAATACATGGAATTTACACATTAACATTATTGTATAACATTTTTATAGTGTTATGGTATTGAACATTTTTGATGCTTTAGTAGCGGGTTTTAGCGTACATTTGTGTATACAATATGGTGGGAGTAATCACCACTTCAAAATCAAGTGTAAAATTGTCAATTAGTGCATTTAATGATTCATCAATTGTTGGCAATTAGATGAAATTGGGTGTAACCTATTGTATTTAAGGGTTTTGGTTCATTCAGGAAAGTATTCTGAAGAAGTTCGTTAATGAACGAAACCTAGGTAAAGAAATAAGTTTGTCGTACAATAAACGGTATTGCCTTTGGTTCAACTACTGTTGTCATCACTTTTCTATCGTGTTGTGGTTGGAATTCTGTACTGTTTGCTGGCGGCAATCTTCCTGTTTGACTGTGTGTCTTCGCTATCCTTCACAACAGTTTTGAGTGGTGTTGCTACTTTGGTTCCTGGTATAGGTCTGATAAGGACTGAGTTGAGGGGTACTATAACTTCCTTAGATCTCAGTGCCATACCCCTTCCTGTAAGATGGTTGACAGATTGATTGTCTTGTTTTCTTTTCTTATCTACATCTTGATCAAAGGTCGTATTGCTCCCTACATTTGTTCCGCAATCCCTTACTCTACTGGGTTGACTCTTAGGGGCATTTTATCCATGGAGTAATTAGTTTGGGTTGGCAATGTCCCAAGGGACTTTATAATGCATTTTTTTGCATTGAGTTTTAGGCCATGGTTTGGCACCAGTCATTTGACTGTGTTAAACCCATTTGCATCTTGGAAGGAATCTACAATAGCTCCCAGTTTAGTCATCCTTGAACTTGGTGAGCCAGAGGCCATTATTGTTAGGCTTGACTTCTGATAAGTGGATGCCAAAGAGGAGCGTGCCAAGCACAGGGTCATGGGTTACTCCACTGGTGACCTGTCACTTGGTGGAGGTTGTGTCACCGATCCTGATTTCTTAGGTTTTATCTGTGAGCCAGATGGCAATCCAGTGAGTTATGTAAGAGTTTATGCCTAGAGGCAGGACAAGATTTGCATTATGCACTATTTTACCCTCGTCCATAGCCTTGATGATCCACTCAAAGAAGTTTACCCAATTAAGTAGATATGACTTTTCCCTTAGAGCCAGATTTGGATGGTTTCAGTTACTGTAGATTGCCAATTTCCTTATGCATCATTTCCGTGATAATTTGTTCCATGGCTTTACATATTAGGCTTGTTAGATTGATGGGTCTGTAGTTCCCTGGGTTGTTTAGTGGCCCGCCCTTGTGGAATGACTGTTGCGGTCCGCCATTCACTTGGAACATATTTCAAGGCTGCATTTGAAGAGTGCGTCAAGTGGTCTTGATCGGTTGTTTTACACTCTTCAGGAGGTAACTGGGGATGTTGTCAGGACCCATGGAGATAGTGTTTTTGACTTGAACAAGTGCTGCCAGCACCTTGTCCCTCCTGATAGCTGGGGGAAAGTATGTTGGAGGGGATTTCACGTGGTGGAGTTGGGGAGGGTGGAATTTTAGCTGAATGTTTCAGCCAGTACATGCTATGTTACTCTGATCCAATGTAGGTGGTACCATTCATCACTAGTTCAGCACACTGCTGTGTGTTACCTCTGAGGTTCCAGACATAGCTGAAGAAGACATTCTGATTGCCCTTAGTCTGTGAGGCTATCATGACCTCATAGTTGGCTTTGTTGGACTTCATTAGACCTCTTTGTTTCTTGTTTAGTATAAGAGAGCACTTGTCTTTTGCATTACCTGATTTTGTCCCTGAGTTTTTGTTTCTTTTATTGTATACCATGTTTAGATGATGATTCCACCAGTGAGGTTTCTTTTGGGTTTATTTATTGTAGGTACAACAGCCTGTCTCCAGCCACTCACATGTTTGTATACTGACTCTGTGAATAATTCTGCATGGGTAGCTGTAGTCTCAGGGTTGAGGGGAGGGAGCCTTGAATTTTGACAGACTTGCCACTTAATATGACGTGGTTTGCCTTTGAATAGTTCCTGTTTTTGATTTAGTTGGATTTTCTGGGTTGATTTTTTTTAACTTCAAATTGGGCACCTTTGTGATCTGACCTTAATAGTGAGGACATGACATGGGGGGGGGGGGGCAACACACTCCCACGTTGGTGAGTACCAGTATTACTAAAGTTCAGGAAACATTGTGCCTGTGAGTTCGAGTAAGTGTATTTTTCCCAGTCTGTAGAGGGGTAGTTAAATTCACCAGTGAATACAGTATTTGGTTGAATGGTGAGCACCTCTAGTAGGTTTAGGTAAGAGTCATATAATCCTAGGGGTATACCTGTAGATAGCCATGATATGATGAGGGACTATACCTGTGATGACTTGCATGTGGGTGAGCTGCATCATATTATGCTGTTTAACCAGCCTAGAGGTTTGTTTGTTGCTAACGTAGATTGAGACATCTCCACCTTTGGCCCCTGTCTATGTTGCTGTTCATCTAAATGTGTGGAAGGCACTGCAGCCTTGCACTTCTGGAGAACTTTATATGGCTTTAAACCAAGTCTCAGTCACTACACTTATATCTACATTCTCCAGAGTGAGTTGGGCTTGAAAAGTGTGGAGTTTTTTTGTTTAGGCTCCGAGCGTTGAGCAGTAACTCCTTAAGGTTGCTTGTAGACTTTCACTATGTTGATAGTTTTGTCTTTTTGGCATTGCCTAAAAAAGCTGTAAGGGAGTGGATAAAGTTTTAGCCAATATACAAAACCCTAGGTGGACAGATGCAACCCATCCTTGACAAAGTAACAAGGTCATTTGCCCATTTTCTCCCATACTGACAGATATTGTATCCCACTAGAGTGACACCAGAAACTAAGCTAGTTATTTAAAAAAATAATTTTATGTTCATACTGTTGCATCATCCTTGGTGAAGGTAAAATACTGCTCAGTGTCAGACTCATACCTATCCATGACATACATTCTGAGAAGTCCATTACATCTCTCGATATAGTCCAGTGAGGTATGTTTCAGGTCATTTACACCCAAATAAACTACGATAAAATCATATTAGTACTTGTGGTGCAGTAACTTGAGTGCATGTGGGATATTGTGGATCCTGGCTGCAGATGGGCGACTAACCACTATCTTCTCCTTGTCTAACCTGGTAAGTGGGGCATGTGTGTGTGTGTGTGTGTGTGTGTGTGTGTGTGTGTGTGTGTGTGTGTGTGTGTGTGTGTTGCAAAATGGAGTCCCCAATGACAAGAGTATTGGGTAAAGTGTATGCTTGACTTATAGGCTTTGCAGTTGGGGGACCATTAAGTGTAGGCTTATATGAGATGTTTAGTGTTGCTTTTGATGTGTGCTTCAGTAATTGCTGAGGAGCAGTGTTGCCATAAATATACATATATATATATATATATATATATATATATATATATATATATATATATATATATAGGTTTACTATGGTTTGTGCGAATGACATTCTGTTGGCAGCACTGCTGTCGAAAATCAGAGTGTCATGCACAAAACATAAATGGATCGGATAGTCGAACACACTTATGCAAATGCAGTAGTGCATTCGCGTAAGTGTATTTGACTATCTGCATGGAGGTCGCTGTACAGTGGGGATTGGAAATGCATCCATATTTCCACTGTAGTGCGATCCCCTTGTTAGGATATATTAGTAGGGGGGGGTGGAGGACACAGCGGCGCTTGCCTCCCCCCCCACCACCACAACTTGATATGTCATATAGGAGTCTGATTTACATCAGCTCCTATACGGCTATCACTTGATGGTTTTGGCCACAATGTCGACTCAAATGTGTCGATCATTTGGGTCAACATTGTGGCCAGTCGGAATGTGTGTGTTCAGGTTTGCTATTCATTGTTTCGAACGGCAAATGTTTCACCGTTCGAACAAACAATAGTAAACCATATAAATGTATAGATTTTTTTAGGTGGACTAAACCATTGCATGCATCCCCATTGCTGAGTTTGGGTTTCCCCACCATCAGGTTATTGCAACTGCAAATTTGTATTTATGTAGGGGCAATGGAAAAGTCGTCATTACTTTTCAGTCTTCCCTCAAGTCTTGCAACTTCAAAGTTTTTAGTAGGAGGGATGCAGGGACTTACTACCTTGCAAGAATACATACATATTTTTTTTTTTTAAATAACATCATATTAGTAAGAAAGTCATTTTGTTAAGATGCAGTCAGCTGTGTTTTGGCAGTGCTAAGTCAGTGGGATGTTATTCTCCTTGAAATGTATTTATCAGTCTGTATTGTCTGTTTTGATGTTTTTCATCAGATCATTGTTACAGTAGCCATTACATATAGGATGTATCTTGCCAAAGTATTATACATCTGGCAGAAGAAGGTGACAGAGGCATTGTAGACTGGCCAGATGTATGCCATCCTTGGCAGGCTATGTCCCATATATACTGGCCACTGTAATAGTGATTTATTTGAACATCTACTGTTATTACAAGTTAACTACATAACTGCATTCTTTTTCCTTACAGGCTGTCCTTTTCTCAGTGGATAGAGGTCAGGGGCAAGACATTCAGTCCTTATTTTTCTTGTGATGCAATAGGTTTCCATGATAAAAATTAATGTCCTAATCATGGGATAAGGGAGAGAAAAATAGCAGAGCAAATTATAGCAGAAGAGTGAACCCAAGTAACCCACTGCATAAGGTTCCCTCAGAGATAAGCTGTTGTAGTGAGTATCTGGTTGTTATTTATGGTTGGATCATCTGGTTTTGCTTCAGCAGTAGCATGAAGAGTGCCTTCCTGTATGCTGTGAGTTCGTGTAAGAGCTGTTTTGCTGGCTTCTTTCCACAGTTGCCAACCCTGTTGACTGTGGTGAGCTTTTTAAGCCTTCTTCACTACCTGATTGACTGTGTTGTTGCTTGGGATAGGCTACACTTCTGAGGAGGAGTGGATACTGGTTCCCACTTCCCTTAGCTGATTGAGGGGTATTTCTTATAGACCATATGCTTACACATAAGCAGTGATTTAGACCGCCAGTAGTTATCTGCCTTTACATAAGTTCAGGATGGAGTAGAAGGTGGATTAAACCAAAAAGAATGAATGTCCACCAGCTGAAGAACAGCCCAAACCAATTTCCTGCAGTCTCCACTTCTTTCAGTAACCAGTGAGAGCACTTGCTAAAAGATTTGTGTGCATTTGTATGTAATTCTACCTTAATCACCATGACAGAGGTGACAGGGGGGTTCACTAGGTGAAAGTAAAAACCTCTCGAGGGAAAACTCAACATCCATCTCTCCAGACACTGTTATGCCAGCATCATAATGCTGTGGAGGTTTTGGGTTTCAGTCCCAAATCAGAGTATTTTCCTTTCATGCTCCTAATTCTAATACTGCCTAAACAGAAGGCTTTCTGTGTGTGTGTGTGCATGCGTGAGTCTGGAACTCTTCAAAAAGGACATAAACAAAGTCAACAATGAGAATTTAATGGCTGCAGCACTAACTCTTAGTGAAATTATATATATATATATATATATAATATTTATTTTGTGGGGATACCAAATGTGTATCATATTTATCATAGTTTAAGCTGCATTGCTTAGTCTTCAGTATTTTATCTTATTGATGTTCCATCTTTTTTATTTCAGGTCAAAATCTTCAAAGCAATTAATGATTTGTTCCAGGCAGCTACATCCAAACCTGCACCCTTTGGTATCTGTAACTACCCTTTATCTAGAGCTGTGTATGCTGTTGATCTAATGTTGAAATGGGATACCACCATGGAAGGTAAGTCATTTGCAAAGGAAAATAAATTGGATGTTGGTAGTACGGAGTGTTATGCACTTGTCTTTCATTCAGATAGTGGATTGACTTTCTCTTTTTTTTTTGTTTTGCCTTGACTTTTTCTTGGATAGCGACACTACATTTATCTCAAAAGCTTGCGCACCAAGGTGTGGTTTTATAGATGGGCTAGGTATTAGTATTTTGGTCCTTCCTGTCTGTTTTACCAAGTTGTCCTGCCACACCACTGAGGCATTCATTCCTTGCCCTAGCAGGCCATGGTCATTACTAGTGGATGGAAGGTGAACGTTAAGCAGTGAAGCATCATCATCCTAGCTGGATGATAATTGTTCTGCATCTGCTCAACCTCCACTTGTAAACCTCAGCAGCTGGTTCAGGATGAGGCTTGCAGTGGGTACAACATGGAGACATCACTCTCATGTAAGTGACTATCCTTCATTGGTAGCCATGTTCCCTTAAAAATTGATGCTTATGTTCCTCATTCACCTCTAGAGAATTCTACATTGGGGCATACTTCCCTAAGATGCATGTGCTGTCAGCCACTACACCCCCCACCCCGGATAGGTGAGAAACTAATAGGTACTTTTGACCATCTCTCCGATGTCAGCACTATTATGAAACCCATATCTACTGATAATAGCCAGGTCTTACTCTGTCTGTACCATGATGTTTGCAACTTGACCCCTTTTTGCTGATGAGGCTTGCATATTTGGACCTTACTGAAGACGCAACCCTAGTATTCTTTCGCTGTACTTAAATTAGATTTAAGAGCTTCCTAGCTCATTCAGCATAGCTTGTCATCTTTATGACCCAATTCAAATGATCACAAAAAGAAGACTAGGATGAATTTAGAGACACCAGTGTTATGCATCTGTAGAACTGCTGGCTTTTCAAGCTGTTATACTGCTAGTAGAAGCATTGTTCTCCTGTATGACACTAGTGTTCTTTCCTTCCCTGGGTGCCCATGTTCTGTCACAGACAGTAATCATTTCGCCCTTTAGCACTGCTTTAATAATCTCAGGCGGTAGTAACACTGCTTTAGTATTTCTGACCTACTGGAGGAAGAATGTGGTAATTTTTATTTATTTATTTATTTATTTTTAAATACAGTCCTCTGCCAAGTAACTAAGTTAGATTCAGATAGTTAAAATGAGTAGGCTCTACTATTGCATAAAAGTCACTGCCTCTTGCTTTATTACATTTTAATAACAGTGTCCAAATGTATTTAATTTTAATTTATTCATTTTTTTAACTAAGTAAGTGAACCAGTTTTAGGCTCTTTCCAACTACAAACCAGGCCACAAGGACAAGGGTAAATGTGATTTAGATGGACAGGTTAAAGTATCCAATCAGCCAACATGTTTTCGGAGGTGGAAGGGAACCAGAAAACACTATCCAGTCTGTCCATTTTCTTATTTTATAATCTGAAATTTACCTATAATCAATCTTTCTTATTGTAACTGTGTTCATAAAGTTGTTCTGTGAGCTGTTCAGTATTTCCATTCTATTTGTCACTGTTACCTTTGATAGGAGGTTTTACCATGCATCCACTACAATTTCTGAAAACAAACACTGTCTTGCTTTCTTCTGTTCCCCTTCCCATCCTCATTTCATGCCTTACTCACTCAGTATTCCCGTTTTATAGGAAATATAGGAAAAACTATTAGAAGATTAAGTGACAGGGTAAGGGAGCATGTGCTGGCTATAAGAAAAAGAGATACACAAATGCCTTGGCAAAGCATTCATTACAGTGTGGTGAATTAAAGAAGTTTTCATTCTTTGTAGTAGAGAAAGTAGACAATATTAGGTTCATTGAGGGCTTTAACAACTGTTTAGAAAATCTGGAATTAAAATGGCAGATTTTCTTGAGGGCGTATGTCATCCCAGGATTAAATGATAAAGTATCCGTTAAAAGGTATTTGAAGTATGTGAGTGATTAATATGATGACACTTGTCTGTTTAGTATATACATAGTTATAAGGGCTTTGAATGAAAAAAAAAAGTTTTCTTTTTTTTTTTTTTTTTTTGAAAAAAGTGAAATATTAATGACAATGTACATTTTAGTGCATTTTAAAATATGAGTGTATATGTTTTTAAGATGTGGTTAGTAATTTATGATGTCATGTTATTGTTAGTATTTAAGGAAGTGATGTTTTTGTATAGTTATTCTGCAGAAGTCTTGTATTAAATGAGATGAAAGCATTCAATCTATTATCCTGATGTTACATTCTCTGTGCTGTGCAGTGTTTTCTTTGTTAATTGTCATTTTTTAGTTGTGGTTTAGTTTGGGAGTCGTTTTGCAGTTACACTCAAGTACAGAGTGCTTTTTATTATTTTATGAATGTTACAAGCAGTTTTTATTTTTTGCTAAAATTCAAATAGTATATTGGTGGGCAAATAGACTGCCAGAAGATTTTTGTCTTTATTTTATATTAGTCCATCTTCCATGAGTGAAAATGTTACTTCTCATTTGGATTTGGACATTCTTGTTCAAATTCGTGGAGTATTTTTTGGTGAGACGTTTGAGGGAACAGTAGTACGGACGTTTGCTGTTCATTGTTATGGCAACAGAAGAGTTGGGCATTACCAACAGTACTGACTTTAGTGTTTATCCACCGCAGGAAGAGATATCAGGGTTGGCCTTCAACTTAAAGGAAGTTATTAGTAAAACTGAAAACATATTGGCGAGAGTCAAGGGGAGTTTCGGAGCCCACCAGAGTGTTGGTAAAAGGTCCAGTGATTCATCAACTGATGAAAGAACAATTATTGGATATGACTTGTTTTCAGCAGGCCATTCAGTTTTGGATTTAATTGAAGGTGATAGAAGAAATCCATTTGGAGTGGTGAACAGAACCGGTACAATTGTTTCAGAAGGGACTTCTAGAGATTGGCATGACATTCTGGACTTTAAGAGCTATTTTATGCTCTTGAGAAAAAGGTACTGAAATTTAAGGCACTGTTATACGAGAACTATTATTTAAACAGATGTCTTGAATTAGGAATTATGCCCTTGAGTCTGAGGGTATGTTTTTCTAAATAGTGCTAAATTTGATAATAAATTGTTTAATGTTTTAAAGGAATTGTATAACAAAACTGGTCTTGAAGTATTGAAACTTCTGGTTAAGTTTTAAGAAATGAGATTTAAAAAAACTTGATATTGTTATTAGAGAACACCCCTCTTTCCAGTTGTTTCAGCGTTTACTTAACACTTTAGAAAGTAAGGTACAAAAACATATGGAAAGTTTAGTAATGAAGAGAAAGAAGAAACTGCTTAGCGATATTGAAGCCTATCAACAGGGCCAGGCATATATTGTTAATAAGTAACGGGAATTTTAGAAACGGGAACATCTTTAACAGAGTTGGTTATTTACATAGACTTGATTCTTTTCCTGAACTGAATAGTTTTAAACCTACAGACAACAATCCTGGGACTGATTTTGGAAATGTATTAAGTAGTGAAGCTAGCAATGAAAGTGAAGAAAGTAAACGGGTCAAGCAGCCCCCCCACCCAACCAAGAAGCATTTACAGTTGTAACAAACAAGAAAAAAGGCAAGAACAAGTGGCGCTAGATATAAAGGAACAGACTAAGATATTTAAGTTGGAGAAATTTTAGTAAAGAAGAAATTAAGGTACTCGAGAATTTCTCAAGTCTTAACTTTTTTGCCAGCAGATAAGGCAAATATTGTTAACACTATTTTGGACTTAAGTTATTTGTTCGAAAGCTGAATTTGAAGTATATTCTTCATAATGTGCCTGATAATAGGACAGAGAAATTTAGGGAAGGTAGTACAGTAAATCCACCTTTAGTTAATACTTTAAGTACTTTCGCTTCAGTATGTGAAAATGAATTCTATAATGTTATTCAGAAACGTGATGAGGAAGTCCATAAAAGAACAAATAGATATAAAATAGTAGGAATTTCACAAAAGTTCAAAGAGAGGTATTGAAACGAGATCTTACAGCGATATCAGATGTATGAAGGCGGACAAGGGGCAAGGAATAGTAGTAATGGAAGTGGCTGATTATAATAAAGCTATTGAAACAATGTTAGCTGATACAAGCAAATATGAGAAAGATTCTAAGGATTTAGTAAGGAAAATATATCAAGAAACTGACTTAATATTGCTTTAATTATTGCATCAGCAATATATTTCTGTTGATTTATTTAATTATTTGACAGTAGAACAACCCCAGATCAGGATTCTATTTGGAATCCCGAAAATACACAAATATTTTAGTTTCCACTTTTTAGGCCTATTGTTTCTGCCCCTCACAATAAAACTTCTATAATTTCTATTTAACTTAGATGGAATTTTAAATCCTGTAGTACAAGCTAGTAAGTGGTACCTTAAGGACTCCTGGATGTTTTTGAATGAATTAAAGGAGTATGAATTTCAAGGAGATGAGATGTTCTCGTGTACAGCATTTATTTATTTTATTTTATTTTACATTTGTTGACTGGGAAAGTCCGACTGGACACAGGTCCATTTTCAGCGGAGGCCTGGGGAGAAAAGCTCCACTTAAAAAACAATCTAACAAATAACATATTTTACATTTCTTCACAGATATATGTATAGATACAATTATTGTATTCCAGAAGTATGCCACTTGTATGTAGGTAAATGTTTAACTGTCTTCAGAGATGAATAAGTAGATATGAACAGAATAGAACATTGTTAGTTAAGAATTAATATACAGAGGTTAGGCAGTATTAGGTGATCCTTGGTAGGATCTTTGTATCACTGCAAATGTAGTGGATTAGCCTGGGGAGTCACATGGGCATAGCCAGTTGTTAAAGTAGTGGGTTTTGAGTAGTTTTTTAAATTGTGGAGCAGAACCTGTAGAAGTTATGTGTTTTAGAAGTGAGTTCCAGACTTTTGCTATAGAGCAGGCAAAAAGAGATTTGCCAGCCTCATTCCTATGTTTGATGACATTTATGTGATTTTGGTCTGTTGACTTTAAGGCTCGGGTGGTGGTGTAGGGTAGTATTAGGTCTTGTAAAATGGGGATTTTATTTGGGAGGTAATATAGTTTGTGGGCTTTAGAGAGTTGAGTGGTAAGAAGTAATTGAGGCAGCTCAAGCCAGTTGAGCTGTTTGAGGGAAAGACAGTGGTGGGCTCTATTAGAGGCACCTGTGGCAAATTTGGCAATCTTGTTGTAGCAAGATGCCATTTTGCTTTGTTCCCTGTGGCGAAGATTAGTCAGGATTGGTGAGGCATACACTAGGGTGGATAATAGGTGGGTTCTGGCAATGGTGGCTTTGGTATAATTGGTCATGAATCTTATTCTTATACAAGAGACCTAGTTTTCTGTGAACTTTTTTGATTGTTTGGGCTATGTGTATATCAAATTTGAGTTTATCGATTACTACTCCTAGGAGTTTAGTGTGTGCTGTTGGGGTGATTGAGGTATTGTCCTTGAAGTTAATGATGAAGTAATTGAGTGCAGGGGATCTACCTGGGATGAAGAGAATTAGTTGTTTTTTTTTTTTGGGATTGAGTAAAAGTTTTATGGTAGAAAACCATGCTTCAGCCAGAGTGAAGCTGTGTTGTGTTACTGTTTGTAGCTTGCTTAGGGTAGGGGCAGCACAAATGATAGTAGTGTCATCAGCATATTGCACTATAGAGGCTAAAGGAGAGGAAGCAGCTATCTGATTTGTAAATATGGAGAATAGTAAGGGACCAAGAATGGAGCCTTGAGGGACTCCAAAGGGAGGATAGTTGGTCCTGCCATAGAACTGCTTGCTGTTGGCTTGATAAATAGCTGCTGAACCATGATATAGTGAGGGAGTTTAGGGTGAGGGTAGATAGAGTTTTGATAAGCATACTGTGGTTGACCATGTCAAAGGCCGTGGATAAGTCTAAGAAAACAGAGGATACAAAAAGTCCATTGTTTCTGTGGATGTTGATTATGTTGGTATAGGATAATAGGGCTCTTGTACTAATGGGAGGGAAGAAATCCATGTTGTGATGCTGATATAAGGTTATTTTCTAAAAGGTATTGCATTAGTTGTGTATTCACTACTCTTTCAAGTATTTTTGATAGGGGTGATAACATTGCAATTGGCCGGTAGTTGGTGAGCTCAAGGGAGTTTCCACCTTTGAGGAGTGGAATAATATGAGATATTTTCCAGAGGTTAGGTACTTTAATGAGGATAGACACAGGGTAAGATATGGCATCAGCTGATAATTGAAGGAAATCAGCGGGAAGTTTATCAGCAGCCAGTGTGGTAGGTTTCAATTTCTTGAGTTAAGTAATGAGTTGTGTGGGTGCTAGGGAGAAGGAGAAACTGGGGGGAGGTTGTTGTGCAATAGGGGTAGTAGGGGTTGGTGAAGGAGTGAGAATGGTGGTGCCATTTAGGGTGTTGGATAAGGCTAGGACTATTTTGGTTAAGAATTTGTTGAATTGGGTAGGGATGTCCTCAGCGTTGGTTGGTACTATGGGTGTGGGAGTGCTGGTTTTACCTGGGTGCAGTAATCTATTTAATGAGGACCAGAATTTTTGAGGGTTGTGTGTGTGTTTGTCATGCAGGGTTTTATAGTAATTGGTTTTATCGAGTTTTATACATTTTTTGGTCTTGTTCTGGAGTGCGAAGAAGATTTGTTTAGTGGTGGTGGTTTTAAGTTTATGAAATTGAGCCCAGGCTCTATCTCTGTCTTTCATGGTTCTGGTTTCTTTTGTTAGCCAAGGGGCATAGTTAGTTTTAATTGTGATAGTACGGGCTGGTGCATGACGGTTTAGGATTTTGAGAAAGGTTGAGTTCAAGTAGTCTACTGCCTCATCTAGGGGTAGGTGGTTAAGGGGAGACCAGTCAGTGTTTTAGTTCGTTGTTTAGGTCCTTGGTTTTGAAGTTTTTTTGTTGTGGAACTATTCTGAGGATGGGTTGGTTATAGTGTTGGGATTTATTTCTAATAAGGTAGGTTGGTTAATGGTCGCTTAAATTGTCAGGTAGGCAACCTGCCTGGTTTGCCAAGGTGTGGTCAGACAGAAGTATCCAATCTAAGATGGATTGTTGTTTGGTTTTCTTATCAACTCTTGTGGGGTATCTGTGACTTGGGTAAACCCATGTAGGTTAATGTGGGTAGAGGGATTGTACATGGTACAGTCAGACCAGTCAATATTAAAATACAGTAGGAGTATGCTCTCATGAGGATGGGAGATAAGTCATCCAGTGTAGCAGGTTCTCCATAGTGTCAGTATTGATGTTCATCGTGCATACAGCTGCAGTCATTATAGATGGGTTATCCTGCCATCAGGCGGGTCCTCGGTCGGCCAAATTCCAAAGTCTAGGTCCGGCGTCTGTTGTCGTCGCTTCTTCCCTGACGTCAGTGCGGCAGGGGTATAAAAGAGGCAGCTGACGCCATTTTCTTCAGTCTTTCTTGCCGCGCGGTGCCCGAAGGAGAAGCAGTTCGCAAGTGCCGGTCGGCCAGCTCCTGAGATTTACGAAAGTATTTCAGCTGAAGTCTTCTTTAAAACTAAGTACCCCGTTGGGGAAACTTTTCTTACCTCAGACCGATATAAGGATTTTCACTCTTTTTGTATACCTTGCTTAGGGCCAGACCACGACGTCTCGGCCTGCCATTTTTGTGCTAGGTTCAACAAGCGCACTATTAAGCGCTGGGCGAAGTTCGCCCTTCATTATTTTGGCAAAAAATTTAATTATATCATGTCGTCTGATACACCAACACCAGTTTTAAGCAAAAGACGCAAAGACAAGGACCGACATCCGAGGTCTGCACCGAGTACTGAGACCACGCTTAGGCCAACTACCGGTTCTCCGGTTCTCAGCGAGGCACCTATGCAGCCCCCGACTACCGATGAAACTATTTTACCGGTGACTTCAGTACCCGAGGTTGCAGGCTCCTCGGTCTCCATTCCCACTGCAGATACCAACGCCACTCTTGGCGGGGAAACTGAAAATTTAGTGAGGCCTACTATTTCTGAAGGCGTCTTCAGGCCTACCACCTTCTCTATTAAATCCTTCACTAAATATAAGGCTGCCATGAAAACTAAAAAACAGGGTCCTCAGACCTCCTCCCAAGGCCCCATGCCTAAAAAACAGATGCTTAAAATGGCTGAGGATTTGATAAACTCTCATCAGGAGTTCTCAACCCCCCTCTGACAAAAGACCCAGACTGGAGGAAGACTACCCTTCCTCAGACCAGGCTTCTATTACCTTAGGCCATTCTGAGGACCAGGACTATGCCTACTCCCCTTTTGAAGACTCTGATGCTGAGGAGTCTATTCCCTCGGTCTCCCCCCCTGAGGACTACTCTTTTGGGGAAACCCTGCATACATTGAGGGAGCACTTCCACTGTGGAGGCCAAGATTACTCAGATTCCAAGAAAAGGCTCAGGGAATTTCTACTGCTCCCCCAGCATAGGCCCCTGGCTATCCCTCCTGTTTTAGATATTTTGGATGATGTGTATGCAGAAGCCAGTCTTAATCCAGATTCTTTACCTCCAGCCCCTGTTAAACCAGACAGGTATTACCGGGTTCCTGATTCTCACCAGTTCCTTTATAAAAGCCATACTGCTGACCCAGAAACAATTTCACAGGGTCCCAAGGGAATAAAGGCCTCTACTGCTAAAAACCCTTTACCTTCAGAGAGAGATTCCAGAGCTTTAGAAAGGTGAGGGAAAAAGGTGTATACATCTGCCACTTTAACCATGAGGGCATTAAACTGTCAATTTCATATGTTAAAGTACCAACAGTTTTTGTTATCTGAGCTGAAAAACAAAATGACACAAACAGAACAACCAGATTTGAAAGAGTTGCAGGATTTGTTGCATGGAGCAGAGCAAGTGGGTAAACATACCTTGCAGTGTAGTTTTGATGCTTTAGAGGCCTCATGTAGAGCTGCTGTCACGGGGTCTGTCATATGTAGACATGCTTGGCTCAAAGAGCAAACCTTACCAGTTCATGTCAAAGCAAAGTTATTAGATGCACTACTTCAAAAAGATGTATTGTTTGGTGTTAAAGCTGAGGAGGTACTAAAGAAAATGGAGGAAAAAGCTAAATCTATGCAAACAGTGAAAGATTTCTTGCAGGTGCAGCCTCCACGCATCAGCAGAAACTGGCCTTCAAAAAATTGGTCCTTTCCAGCCTCGGACAGACCTCAAAGGGGCAGATACAGATGCCCAAGGGGTAGAGGACAACCTCAAGGATCTTACAGAGCTAGACAGTGGCAAGCACCAACCCCAAGAGGTGGAGAAGATAGATCACAGTCATTCAGAAAACAGTCACAATGACTTCCCCCTATGCCTGCCAAACAAAGCTAAAATGGCAGCACCTTTGGGTGGAAAACTGGCATTATTTTCAAAAAACTGGCACATTGTTACAAAAGACAAATGGATTCTGGACATTATAGACAGGCTACAGGTTCCACTTTCACACCCTTCCAAAAATGAGAGGCTTGCCAAACCTGCCACAAAATCAATGGGCAGAGGCACAAAGACAAATTTCTGCTCTCATGGATATGAAAGCAATTCAAGAGGTACCTGCAAAAGAACAAGGTCAAGGTTTTTATTCCAGACTATTTCTGGTACCAAGGAAGGACAAAGATTGGAGACCCATCTTAGACCTATCCATCCTAAACACATATCTACAGGTCAAAAAGAAAACGCTGTAGAGGCAAGCTAAAATAGGCTCCAGAATAAAAACGTCTCCAACTTAGTAAAACCAGTACTGTCTTTAATGCAACACAAGCGCTTTTACTCGCAGCTTCTTCAGGTGTATATGCACAGCAATAAAATCCACCTTCTTATATATTCAAATAGAAACACATGACCAACTAATTTAAAGTCATATGGTCACTAACCACATCAAAGAACATGAGAAAACATTAAAAAGATACATATAAATATATAATGTAAATATACTGCACTCAAATAATAAGGGGTAGTAAGATGACAGGCATGGAGCTCTCTAGAATCGATGGAACCAGCTCCACGGAGGCCCAGTAAGTTCATGACTGCACCAGATGACAAACCTTTCCTAACCAAGGGCTGGCCACTAAGAAGGAATTAGCAGAGACATCTACTTATTTCACCCATCTTCAGAGGATCTCCTGAAAGAGCTAGGAGAATACCCTTCAGGATCCTACAGCTGCTGGAGCTGCAGAAAGAACTGCTTCTCTGCTTCCGACCTTATCTTTGGTAGTTAACTCCTCCATGCAGCTTATTTCCTATGCAGCCAATGGAGCGAACAGAGCTGCAGGCACAGGAGTCGCCTTATGGAGACATTCCTGGATGCGCCTTTGTCAATTTGCAGAGCCCTTCAAGTCCTCCTGTACTAATAACCCTTTTGATGGCTCATCGTTGTTTGGGCCCAAGGTAAAAGAGACTCTAACCAGGTGCGAGCAGGATGGTAAGACTCTCTGCCATGGAAGAACGTTTTTCCTTGCCTTCTAGACCTTATCCCAAAGGTCAAAAAGGTGGAAAATGTGGTTCCAGAAATCCCAGGGAGTTTTGCCTGACGCATGTGGTGATCCCCCCCCAGGGGCAGATGGAATAATAATGGGAGACACCACCCTCGCTGCAGAAGGGGGTCCGCAGAGTCAGGGTGACAGAGATAGGTTCTCTGGTAGGCCCTTCCAGCACTGCTGAAAGGAGGCCCGCCTGTCCACCTCTGGTGGCAATCAGGGGAAGATTGTCACTGTACCCAGAAGCCTGGCAAAATATCACAAAAGACACATGGGTACAGTCTATCATATCCAGGGGATACAGTATTCCTTTCTCCATGCCACCTCTCCCCAGAAAAGATGTGCCACCCAATCTAAGGGAACAAGCAACCTTAGAAGTTCAAAGTTTGCTAAGAAAAAGAGTCATCCAAGAAGTCCCAACAGACCAAATCAGGACCGGAACTTACTCAAGGTTCTTTTTAGTACCAAAGAAAACAGGGGACTGGAGACCCATTTTGGACCTCAGCAGACTCAACAAGTTTGTGATCCGGATGGTGACACTGCAGTCCATACTTCCCTTCCTGGGAAAGGACAATTGGATGTGCTTTATCGATCTCCAGGATGCATATTACCATATCAAGATGGACAGGCGTTCCAAGAGATTTCTACGCTTCCAGCTGGGAGCCAGTCACTACCAGTTAAGAGCTCTGCCCCTTTGGCCTCACCACAGCCCCCAGGGTGTTCACCAAATGCATAGCAGTAGTCACTGCTCATCTGAGGCTTCTAGGATTCCGGGTGTTTCCATATCTGGACAACTGGCTCCTTACCGCCTCCACCAAGCATTGACTAACCGAGCCAAGGGACACCACAGTCCGCCTCTGCTCTCAGCTAGGAATCACTATAAACTATGAAAATTCTGCATTGTTGCCCTGTCAATTATATTATATTTAGGGCAGGTCTAGATACCAAAGACATGATAGCAAAATTGCCTTTGAAGAGGGTGTCGACCATTCAACACCAGGTTGCAATTTTAATTGGAAGGAAAAAGACTTGAGCAAGATTTGTTGTAAAAGTCCTGGGGTCAGTGGCAGCAGCAATAACACTAGTTCCCTTAGCGCGCTTCCACATGAGGTTATTACAATGGCTCCTGTTTGCTCAATGGTCCATGCAAGATCTACCCATGTCTCACTAAATTCTCATCACGGACACCTGCAAGAAGGACCTAAAATGGTGGCTTCAGTCCACACAAATGGCAATAGGCAGACTGTTTGTCCTCCCCCAACCACTGGCCACAGTGAACACGGACGCTTCCCAGAATGGGTGGGGGTGCATTATATGGGACAGACTCTTCATGGAACTTGGCAACATCATGAGTACCACTTGCACATAAACATCCTTGAGATGAGAGCGGTGCTCCTGGCATTGCAAGCACTTCACAGCCCTCTCCCCATGGGGACGATTGCAATTCAGACAGACAACGTCAGTGGTATGCTACATCAAAACAACAAGGTGGAACCAGATCCTACCCCTTGTGTCAAGAGGCTCTAAGAGTGTGACAGTGGGCGATGTCTTCCCATCGCTTTCTGATTGTGACACACATTCTGGGGAAATCCAAAGTGATAGTGAACAAGCTAAGCAGGGCTATCCTTATGCCTCATGACTGGTCCCTGAAACAGGATATTGCGAACCAGATTTTTGCAAGTGGGGCCAGCCTTGCTGTGATCTTTTTGGCCACATCCATCAATGCCAAATGCAGCAGCTATTTTGCCCTAGTCCCCCCCACTGGGACAATCACCCAAGGATGCACTTGTTCACGGTTGGCCCCTGGGACTTCTGTATGCATTTCCCCCATTCCGTCTGATACCCAAGGTTTTTCAGAGAGCAGAATCATTGGGTTGCAAGCTAATACTCATTGCCCCCTACTGTCCTCGTCAAGTCAGGTTCCCGCTTCTATGGTCCCATCTTCAGGAGGAGCCTTGGATTCTGAACCCAGTTCCGGATCTGCTGATTCATCAGTCAGGCACACATTCCTTACAGACCCTCAAGGTGACAGCTTGGTTCCACTTCCCATCGTAGCCAGGCTTACTGACCTCTCCCCGGCAGTACAACATATTCTAATTTCCTCTCAAATCCTCTACGAGAAAACTGTATACTAGCAAATGGAAATGGTTCTCTTGTTGGGCAGCCAAAAATAGTATTGCTCTTTTACTGCACCTATTTTAAAGTTCCTAGAATTCCTCGCTGAAACTTTTAACCAAGGAGCAGCAGCGCTAACTATTCGAGTTCAACTGGCTGCTATTTCCAGCTTTCATGTGGGATAAATGGGTTCCAACGTTATGCCCCACAGGCTATGCAAAGATTTTCTGAGGGGTACTATCCTTTTCGGACCCCCAGTAAGAGAACCACTTCCTCCTTGGGATCTAAATTTAGTCCTAGCTGCTTTGATATTTCCTCCGTTCAAACTGGCTAATTCTTGTTCTCTAAAATTTTTTACTTGGAAAACGATTTTCTTTTGATCTCCATTACCTATGCTAGGAGGGTATCAGAATTACAAGCTTTATCCATTTGTCCCCCTTATTTAATTTTTCACAAAGATAGGGTTTTTCTCAGAACCCAACCCCTCCTTCCTACCAAATGTTTGCTCAGAGTTCAGTCTGAATCAGTCAATAGAACTACTTGTGTTCTTTCTGAACCATGGCAACAAGACAGAGTATAAACTCCTAAAACGTAAAAATAAAAAATCCAGACCACATATGCAGGTGCAAAATCCTTTTTAAATCCACAAATAATCCACAGATGAGCACTTTCGTCTGATCACAAGACTTCTTCAGATGAAAGCACAAGTGCTACATACAACCTTATATAGTATAAAACAATTAACACCAATTAGACATTTAAAAGAACATCCCCATAAAACCCGCTATCTTGGAATATTGATGTAATACAGAAGCTCATATACAATTATATAAACATAATGCCATTGAAGTAAAATACAATAAAATACTAAATTCAAATACTTTCTGCTTTTGTCAGTAATACAGGTTTTATACTTATATAATCATTAAGACCAGGTGGGATATTGGATTTTAGCCTAAGCTGCCATCTAAGTTCCTTATTCAGCAAAGCATTTTTCAGGTCCCCCCCACTCCTATATTGGTATTCCTTAATAATGTCAATAATACCAAACTTAGAACCACCAAAAGAAGAACATAGTAAGCTGTGTTTAAATAAAGCACTAGTCTCTTTGTGTGTCCTAATGTCGTACAGGTGTTCATAAATACAATCCCTAAATGATCTTTCTGTTTTTCCTATGTAAAATGCACAACAATTTGTGCATACAGCCATATAGACCAACATTTTTGTTTTACAATTTCCTTTGCAAAATTTAACTATGCTTTTCAGACCATTGTTCAACATTATTCTTTCTTTACTATAAATGAAGGCACAAAACACCAACTGCAGCAAGGGGCAGTGGCTTTGTGCTGTATAACTTCTCTATCATTCTGTTCGAACATTCTTTTGAAGTTCCTTCCAACTTTATATGTGAACAAGGGTTGTTCCCCCACTATATTATGTAGATCCTTGTTAATTTTAAATAAATTCCAATTTGATCTCACTGTTTGTATGAAAAAGTCTGAAAACATGTATTGTGTAACACAAGCTCCATGAAAGTTTTTTCTTTCTTTATCATTATCATGTACAATGTACAAAGGATGTCCCAGCAAAGCCTTATATTTAATACCCCAACCATTATAGACCTCGTCCAAAACTTCCCTAATCATATCAATAGGGTACCCTCTTTCCATGAAACTGTTGCTTAAAAATATAAATTCCCCTATTAGGTCATGATAGTCAGCTGTCATCCTTGCAATCCTCACTGCCTGCCCTTTAATAAGACTTTTCTTTTGTGTTGTCAGGTGGTAACTACTGTAATGGAGATGGCTGTTACACCAAGTATCCTTCCTGTAAATATTAGATTTAAATCCATTACTAGTTTTGGAAATTGTGACATTCGAGTAATTTATACTTTTGTCATTATATGTATGTGTAAAAGAAAGGAAGGATGTACAAGAATTCAAATATTCCATAAACTTCCGTAATGTATCTTGTGTTCCATTCCACAACACAAAGATATCATCCAAAACTCTCAGGTATAGGCTAATGTTTGTGAAAAAAGGACAGGTGAATAGAAACCTGTTTTCCCATTCCAATAACACTAAGTTTGCATACACCGGAGCAATCACTATACCACTAACTTTTTGGTAATACTCCCCTTGAAAATGACCCTCCATAAGCTCCAAAATAAGGGAAATTCTATCCTTTGGTAAAGTAGAAAACTTGTTTAAACTATCACCAAAATATTCATGGCCCTCATTTCTAGGGATGCAAGTAAAAAGGTCTTTCACGTCAATAGTAAGGAAGGTGCAGTCTGTGCTCCAAAGGTCATTGGTAATTTTTCTTAACTCCCATGAGTCTTTAATAAGATGTGAAGTTTGATTAACTATGTCTTTAATATGATGGTCTACAAACACGGCTAACGGACGAGTTTTGGAATTTTTAGCTGACACTATTGGTCTGAAGGGGGGTTCTTTGATGGATTTATGCACTTTAGGCACTCGGAAAATATTGGGGATACATGGGTGTAGTTGTCTCAAAAAGTTGTGTGTTTTATTATCGATTCTATTTTCCAGTAAATATTCTTCCAATAATGAATCGATTCTTCCATACGCTATGTTAATTTGATTTTTAGACACGGGGGTGTATGTGGAGGTATCTAATAAAATATTAGTAATAATGTTGTTATACTCCTCTGTATTAAACATAACCACTCCCCCACCCTAGTCAGGTTTCATAATATGAAAATTGTTTTGCATCTGTAGTTCATATAGTAAATTCCTTTCCTCTAATGTCAAATTCGAATGCCCTTTTTGCCATCTGTGTTTGGCATATGCTTCATATAGTTCTTCAGTAACTGTCTTTTCAAACAGTAAAAGAACAGGATGAAGCGGTGGGTTGTAGGTGCTGTTCCTAACTAGGTCTAAATGCCCATCAGTAATATTGTCTTTACTGTGATTATACATCATTTTTAAATTTAATTTTCTTAAATATAATTTCAAATCTATTTAAAGATTTGCAATATCACCATACTGGGATTTAACGAATTTGAATCCTTTAGAAAAAAGACTAAAATGTTGTTTAGATAAACTACAAGATGTATAATTAAAAATCTTGAATCCCATGATTTCTCTAAGGATGCCATTACTGCCCTCGATAGTAACTATTTCTCCTTCTTCCCTGTTTTTTTCCATCTGTAATTGGTCCCAAATGCATTGCTCAAATGCCCTGGGTCTGATGGAAACCTGGTTTTGCTTGCTATTCGCTCCGACCTTCTTGGTACTAACTTACTGGAGTATAAACTCCACCAACTGGGTGTTCATAGACAATTACATTTTTACAGGACACAGGAATTCAGACAATGACCAATTGTTTGTATCATTTGTAGAAAACAGAAAGGGAACTTCAGTCTCAAATGGCTTTCAGACACTATTACTTATGTCTATAAATCACAGAACAAACACCTGCCAGGGAGAATTTAAGGACACTCAACTAGGACCTTGTCTACCTCTACTGCCTTTAGACTCAATTTGTGCGGCAGCTCTGTGGATGAATCCCCATACCTTCATCACTCA
>NC_056745.1:141058926-141071426 GCF_019279795.1 Protopterus annectens
TTCTCTGAAGTACAGGCTAAAACTAAAAGACTGTGGCTGACAAAGTTTGCTGATGACTGCAAACTGGGAGCAATCATTGAAACTCCTAGTGATGTCAACATCCTGCAAGAAGGTCTTATGCATACTAATGACTGGTGCCAAAGTCATGGTCTTAAACTTAATGCAGAAAAATGCATTATCATCCCTTTCAACAAGGGTGATGTTCCTGCAAACTACCACATCATGGGTACACAGTTTGACAGCAACCTTAACTTCGATCACCATGTCTTCTCAGTGGTAAGAAGATAATTTTGTGTTACTCAAGTAAGGGCATTGCCTCCAGAAAAAGAGGTTATAACCCCGCTGTACTTTCCTTCATCAGACAAGTAATGGAATACAATGCTCCCTTTGGTATGTTCCTTTCCAGACACCTGCAGCAATTGGAGAGACCACAAAGGTTCCTTATGAAGAAAATTCAGGGTCTTCAAAATCTGTCTTATGCAGACAGACTGAAATCATTGTCACTTTACTTTGTCACACAGACTGCTCAGAGGTGACCTGTGCCTTGCATATAGAGCAATATCTGACCCACCTTTGATGGAAATGCATGTTCGTAAGTTAAATGGCACATGGGTCATTCCCTTAAAGGACCTTAACCTGGCATGTGACATCAACAGAACTTGCTAGACAGACAGATTTGTCTCAGAGGTTGCCCCACCTTTGGAACAAGCTTCCTATTCATGTTAAACAAAGCCCCTCATTGGCCCTATTTAAGAGCAATTAGGACAATTGGCTGGGTAACCGGAAATTTACACCAGGGGTTCTACCTGTGTCTGTCTTGGACAGGGGGAGTAGGTGCTGATTTTAGTGTCATCTTGAACCAGACACCCTTGGGAACATGGGTTGAACTTGGCTGAGGCTGTTAGTGTAGTAACCTCCTATGAACACAGACATGGTAGTGACGTTCCCCTGAATGCCAACCCCTGCCCTGTTTAGAGGTCTGCAGAGAAGAATGCTATAGCTTGTGTGGGTCTTGGAACAATGTGGTCATTATTTAATTTTTTGCACAGTTAAACCTCAGATGTATGCACTGAAAGTTGATGTAGCTTGTTTGGGGCACCCATGTCCCTCATGGACAGGGGGAGTCGGTGTTGACCATAGTCTAGCTCAGCAAAATACGTTCACTTAAGGACAGATGGGGCAACTTAAGATTAACATGGCTAGGCTTGAAAGGGCTCTAGGGCCTCTAGTGTAGTAACCTCATGTGAATCTATGTTGAATGGATGGAGGAGAAAGCTGAAGAATTAAGGAAATGTGAGAAAAGGTAAAAAAAAAAAATGTCTGGATGTTGTGGGGAAGCAGGGATGAGGGGAGCTGGGGATCAGCAGAGAAAGTATGCAGGGGAAACAGGTGGGGGTGACATTATGGAGCCCTTCACCTGGGGGTGCTATTTCACTTAATTCTGCTCCTGTCCATGGACACACAGAGTGGAAAGATAATGCTAGGGTCAGGGTATGACCAAAGTCAAGACACTCCAAGTTTATCACAGCCCTTGAAGTATTTAGTATAGATTCTTACCATGTAGTGCTTGGTGGGGATTTTAACATAATGATAGAGCCTATCACAGACCAATCTGATCCTAGAGCTGAAAGATGTAGAGGCCAATAGGGTGCTAAAAAAATGTCCTCCCTCATGTTTGTTGATAGAGTGATGTTGCTGAATGTAGGTAACCCTGGGTTTACCTGCTACACCATCTGGGGAGTCGAGCAGTAGACTGGATTATTTATTTATTTATTTTTGTATCATACATTTTTCTAGAGTAGAAACTCTGCCTTGCGCATTTTCAGATCATCTATGGTGGTTTTGAGTTTTAGAACTCCATCAGGCACACCCCAAGGGTTAGTGGGTGGGCCTTTTCATTTTGAATGATCCTAAGTGAAAGCCTTCCATATGGAAGGTCAGTGCATACAATACTAGAAACCTGCTTACCTTTATGTCCATTTATAGTTGGTGAGAGTCGTTTTAAGTTGTAGTTGAGGGATATTTCTAAAGCAGCAAAAGTCAGGCTAATGGAGAAATTTGATTCCATGATCAGGAAACAGGAGTCCTTAACATATAATCTCTACAACAAATGCTAAAAATCAAGATACAAGGACAAAAATAAATTGCATAAACATAAGGTTGCAAAGCAAAAGTTGAGCACAACTGTCTGATAGATCCTCCCTGTACTTGAAGCATGCAGTCCTTCATGTGTGGCCAATATGGATAAAACCAAGCAATCTTTTGACACAGACTTAAGAGGAGGTAAGCCATAGCTTGAATTAACTCCCTGAAGGTGGGGATTCCCTAGTTTCAAACCTCGTAGCTGTAAATAAATCTTTCTTGCAGTACTATTCACCCTTGTATGCCTCACCTTCCCCCACCCTTGGAACTTCAACAGTAAGCATACAAATAGTTTTTACTAGAGCCGAAGCTTACAAGGATGCGAGACCATTGGTTAGGGAGGCTGGTGGGGAACATTACTGAAAAAAATGATCGAGCTGGCACTATAGTCTACTCTGCTGGGCAGGATTAATACCACTGTTTACAAGCTGTTGCAGGGACAGCTAATCCCTGTGCTGGTTACACTTTTTAATGAATTTAAGTTAGGTCCTTTCCTACAGTGTCTTAGAAAATCATGCTCATTATTTTTTCCAAGCTGAGAAAAGACTCGTTTAAGGTGGAGAACTGTAAGACAACCTGTGATCCTATAAGATTTTCACTAATTAATGAAGAGATAAAGCTGTATGCAAATATTTGGACTGATAGGCTATACAAAGTCTTCCTCTCACTTCTCCACAATTCTCAGGCTGGATTTATAAAATGCAGATTAGTTATGAAACATACTCAAACCGTACTATTATACTACAAGCAGTGGTCATACTAATGGATTAATAGAAATATTGATTCCATTAAATAGGGCTACAACCACAAGGTATTGGAAACATTTGGTCTTCCTGTTTTATGTCGGACAGTACAAGCCCTATACCAGTTAACTTTTGCCATAGTGGTCATGGATTCAGTTGTATCTTTTCCTTTCACCTTTGGCAAGGGTATAAAGCAAGGATGCCTGCTATCTCAGTCCTCTCTCCTTACTTTCAGTAGAACCTTTGGCTGGGTAATAAAGCCTTGATGAGATTCAAGAGGGCCGTCATCTAGTTCGCACCCTAATACAACGCTCCTCATTTTTAAGTGACTTCCGACATTATATAAAACTATAATTTAGGAGTTTCCACAGAATCTAGTTTGTAATTCGATTAGGATCGCTGTTATTAAGTTTAAAGTGATTTATAATTAAAATAAGCAAATCTTTCTACATTTAAGTTTTTCATCTTCGTTGGGTCTTCGAGGCCTATGCCACGTACCTACAAGGGACTGTTAGCTGTATCTCGACTGTGTAATCACAACTATAATTAGGCATGGCTGGTAACTTGGATAACATGGAGACACAATCCACTAAGGCCAAATTTTCATCCCTGCACTCTCCAGAAAAAGAGTCTGGCTCAAAAAGGCTTAGAACCAATAAACCAAGTGTCGAAAGTACAAAAATAAGAGCCAAAGATAAAAATGAAACAAACTTTCATATTGAAGAGTTAAAATTGGCTCTAAATCCCATTCACGAAGCTATAAAAGATTTTTCAGAACAGCTTACAGACTTTGGGAATTCGATTAAATTAATAACCGAAAGGTTAGATGTTCTTGAATCAAAAAATCATACCAGTGAACTTGAAATTGAAAAAATAAATAAAAATCTGAGTGCCAAAGATATTCTGATAAATGAATTGCAAGACAAACTTGTAGATCTAGAAGCGAGAAGTCACCGTAATAATATTATAATTAGAGGTCTGCCAGAAACATATGACAGTCAGAACTTATTAAAAATTACTAGACAGATTTTTCTTGCACTATTAAACTCAGAGAATAGTACAGAGAGCCTTGTAATCGAAAGAGCGCACAGAGCCTTGCGTACTCGTCAGGATGGTGCTCCACCTTGTCTTGTATACACCAAGTTGCTAAATTTCTAAGACACTCAGAAAATCTTGGAAACAGCTAGGAAAACAAGGCAATTTGAGTGGAACAAACATATCTAGAGATAAGATTCAATTTTAATCATTGTTTATAATATATAGAACTTTCTCAATAATTTTATTAGATTGAGCAATTTTCTTGGGACTTTTCACTAATATTTTTTGGGCTGTAATATATGAGAAGACTACATTCTTAAAATTATTCCAATTCAGTTTGGTACGATCTAGCCAATTTTGAGTGATATAAAGTTTTAAAAGCAAACAGATGTAAATTATCACTTGTGTGTCTAACTTTGGAAGATAAGTAGTTGGAATATGAAGTATTGCCAATTCCCAGCATAAAGTGGATTGATGGTACCCCATTTTCTGTAATCGAACTTTCAGAGAGGTCCAAAGTTTGTGTGAATGATAACAGGACCATAAAATGTGTAAAAGATCTGCATTGGACGAGGAGCAGTAAGAGCATGATGCAGATTTACTATTATCAAACTACGTATAAATTAAAAAGAAAAGGGGATAAAGGACAACCTTGCCGTGTGCCATTAGTGATCTTTATAGGTTTAGATGAGTGTCTATTTATGTATAAAAAAGTAGAGGAATTTTTGTATATGACCTTAATCAAATCTATATAAGTGTTAGGAATATTGAAACGAATCATAGTTTGGAAAAGAAAGTTCCAGTTGACTCTGTCAAATGCCTTTGATGCATCAAAAATCAACGCATACAATGGATTCCTATCTGATTTGGTGAAATGTCTAAGGGAGTCAAGAGTCAAGGTATTGTCCCATATATGTCTTTGGGACATAAAACCTGCTTGGTCAAAGGAAATTAAAGATGGAAGGACCTTTTTCAGTCTATTAGCTAATAAGGAGGCTAAAATTTTTATATCTATATTGATTAAGGAAATAGGTCTGTAATTGTTAGGATCAGTTTTATCTTTGTTGTTTTTCAGAATTAGGATAGTTTTGGATATGTTCCAATGCAAGTCTGATATACCATTTAATTTAGCTCTTGTCACAGACCTGATGAAGGTTTTATTGCATTAGCCGAAAGCGATTTTAGTTAAGTCTTTTTATGTGAATGTTTTGCTTTTCTTAATACCTGATTTGGGAATATGGGTTGCAGATAGGTAGTGTTTTCCTTAACTAGGATTTAGTCTGACTTAATTGGTAGTAGTGTGTGGGGGGTGTGTACTTGCTGTTCTAAAATGCACTTGTCTCCGGCCCTGTTTATATTGTTTGCCTTGAATAGGCTGGTCTAAAATTAAACAATATGTATCTTAACCACACCTACTTCTAACTGTATGAAAGCCAATATGTTTAGCATTGCAAAATATTTCTGATTTTTGTTACTGAGGATCGCTTGTCTGTGATGAATAAAGGCTTGCTGCTTTGGAACACTACCTGGTTTTCATGATATTTGGAAATTATTGTGACTGAGCTCATCAACAAAGTTTTAAGACCACTAGTTTCTCTGTGTTTTTCTTCAGTTTTGTAAATAAACTTCCCACAACACTACATGTTCTAATAGATAACTGCTGCAGCAGCCTAAGCTATATGGGTTATAACCTTGCCTAGGAAAATATCACTGGCCAGCTTTGAAAGCTTTAGGTCTCCTGCAGCCTGCTTAAACTCCCACCACTGGCTCAAGCAGAGCGATGTAAATGACAGGTTGGGTGCCTAAACTCCCACCACTGGCTCAAGCAGAGCGACGTAAATGACAGGTTGGGTGCCTAAACTCCCACCACTGGCTCAAGCAGAGCAACGTAAATGACAGGTTGGGTGCCTAAACTCCCACCACTGGCTCAAGCAGAGCGACATAAATGACAGGTTGTGTGCCTAAACTCCCACCACTGGCTCAAGCAGAGCGATGTAAATGACAGGTTGGGTGCCAAAAATATTCAGAGCTTTCTTGACCCAAGAAAGGTGCTTGGTGTGACATCTGGAAAGAGGAGGGATGACAAGGAGACCTGGTGGTGGAATGAAGAAGAAGAGATGAGTATACAGAGAAAGAGGTTGGCGAAGAAGTAGTGGGATTGTCAAAGAGATGAAGAAAGTAGACAAGAGTATAAGGAGATGAGGTGCATGGCAAAGAGAGAGGTGGCGAAGGCTAAGGATAAGGTGTATGATGAGTTGTATAAAAGGTTAGGCACTAAGGAGGGAGAAAAGGACCTGTACCGATTGGCTAGACAGAGGGACCGAGCTAGGAAAGATGTGCAGCAGGTAAAGGTGTTAAAGGATAATGAGGGAAACATACTCGCAAGCGAGGAGAGTGTGTTGAGCAGATGGAAAGAGTACTTTGAGGGGCGGATGAATGAAGAGAATGAGAGGGAGGGAAGGTTGGATGATGTGTGGATAGTGAATCATGAAGTGCAGTGGATTATCAAGGAGGAAGTAAGGATAGCTATGAAGAGGATGAAGAACTGAAAGGCTGTTGGTCCAGATGACATACCTGTGGAAGCATGGAGGTGTTTAGATGAAATGGCAGTGGAGTTTTTAACTAGATTGTTTAATGAAATCTTGGAAAATGAGAGGATGCCTGAGGAATGGAGAAAGTGTTTTGCTACCGATTTTTAAGAATAAAGGTGATGTGCAGAGCTGTTGTAACTACAGAGAGATTAAATTAATCCGTCACAGCATGAAGTTATGGGAAAGAGTAGTGGAAGCTAGGTTAACAAGGGACGTGATGATTAGTGATCAGCAGTATGGTTTCATGCCAGGAAAGAGCACTACAGATGCGATGTTTGCTCTGAGAGTGTTGATGGAGAAGTACAGAGAATTCAGGAGTTGCATTGTGTCTTTGTGGATTTAGAGAAAGCACGACAGGGTGCCTAGACAGGAGTTGTGGTATTGTATGAGGAAGTCGGGAGTGTCAGAAAAGTATGCAAGAGTGGTACAGGATATGTACGAGGGTAGTGTGACAGCGGTGAGGTCTTCGGTGGGAGTGACTGATGCGTTTAAGGTGGAGGTAGGATTACATCAAAGTTCAGCTCTGAGCCCTTTCTTATTTGTAATGGTGATGGACAGGTTGACAGACTAGATCTGACAGGAGTCCCCGTGGACTATGATGTTTGCAGATGACGTTATGATCTGTAGTGAGAGTAGGGAACAGGTAGAGGAGACCCTGGAGAGGTGGAGATATGCTGTAGAGAGAAGAGGAATGAAGGTCAGCAGGACTAAGACAGAATATACGTGTGTGAATGAGAGGGAGGATAGAGGAATGGTGAGGATGCAGGGAGTAGAGGTGGTGAAGGTGGATGAGTTTAAATACTTGGGATCAACAGTTCAGAGTAATGGTGAGTGTGGAAGAGAGGTGAAGAAGACAGTACAGGCAGGATGGAGTGGGTGGAGAAGTGTGTCAGGAGTGATTTGTGACAGACTAGTACCAGTAAGAATGAAAGGGAAGGTCTGCAAGAGGGTAGTGAGGCCAGCTATGTTATATGGGTTGGAGAGAGTGGCATTGACAAAAAGGCAGGAGTCAGAGCTTGACGTGGCGGAGTTGAAGATGTTAAGATTTGCACTGGGTGTGACGAGGATGGACAGGATTACGAATAAGTATATTAGAGGGTCAGCCCAGGTTGGAAGGTTTGGAGACAAAGCCAGAGAGGCAAAATTACGTTGGTTTGGACATGTGCTGCGGAGGGATGTAGAGTATATTGGGAAAAAGATGCTAAGGATGAAGCTGCCAGGTAACAGGAAAAGAGGAAGGCCTAAGATAAGGTTTATGGATGTGGTGAGAGAGGACATGCAGGTGGTTGGTTAGACAGAGCAAGATGCAGAGGACAGGAAGACATGGAAACAGTTTATCTGCTTTGGAGACCCCTGACGGGAGCAGCCGAAAGAAGAAGCTCCCTTGAGGAAAAATGCTAGGTAGTAATTAACAAAAAAACAATGCAATTATATACACAGTGGCATATGCATTCACATCCTGGCAATACATACTTTTTTTGTAAGAAGGCTGGACTGCAACAGTGAGCTATTAGAACATCTGCTAAGTGTAAATTTACTTACCCAGCTGTACAATGTTGAGCATTTAGATCACTGTTGCAGAAGCCTAAACTATATCAGTAGATTATCATAGCTTTGCTAAGACCACATTGTCTAGGACCCCCTGGATTCCTGAATTCCTTCCTCCTCCCTTTATGTTTATAAGCTATCTTAATCTACCGATACAGCTTAGGCTGCAGCAACAGTGATCTAAATGCTGAACCTGAACATCTACTCTTAGCGTAAGTTTATTTACACAACTGTACAATGTTGAGCATTTAGATCACTGTTGCAGTAGTCTAAGCTATATCAATAGATTGCCATAGCTTATAAACATATAGGGAGGAGGAAGAAATTCAGGAATCCAGGAGGTCCTAGAGAATGTGGTCCTAGAAAAACCTGTGCTGGCCCTGGAAAAAGTCCATCTTGTAATGCTTTGTGAAATTATGTAGAGGACTAAGTCGTCATATCTAGAATACTTCTAAAGTTCACCTCTTTCCAAAAAGCCACAGATGAAGGCCCAAGCCCTTGTAGACTGGACCCTAACCCTGGCTGCAAGTGGCATCTAATAGTGAGCTTCACAGAAAGAAATAACGTGATACAACCGTCTGGAAATTGTTTTATTTATTTTTTTATTTATTACACTGGTTGTCCTTTATTCTTACCGTCGCTGGAGAGCAACAGCTGATCAGCTTTCCTGAAGGGTTTAGTTATGTCCATATAATATGTGAGTTGCCTTGTGGTCATCCAGAATATGCAGGATTCTTTTCCCTTATTTTTGGGATCTTTAAAGAATGAAAGTAGGTTAATAGTCTGGTTTATAGTAAACGCTGAAATCCACTTTAATCATAAAAGAAGCATTAGATGTCCTTCCTTATCACTGTTGCAGTATTTTTTTTATACTTGAGATATCCTGCTGAAGATAGCCTAACATCTGGCCTGACCATCAAAGCCTTTACACCTTCCCAGTGTCGTACATCAGACATATGTCCTGCATTCAAGATGTAAGATATGTATGTGGCATACAAATTCCTAATCCTCGGAACTTCTTTGCTACCACTCCGAATGCTACTTCTGAATTCAGTTTGTATACCATTCACCAAGATGGTTCTTCTACTGAGCCTTCTAAAGATAAGTACCCTGTTGGGGTTCCTTCCTTCCTTTTTTCCTCCTTGTAGTTTGTGTGCATGTTGTCCTGGAAGGGGAAATGTGAGTGTGGGAGGCAGGTTCCCCATAAAGACAGACACGAGAAGTGCCTATTTTGTTTAGGTGCTACACACAGCCATACTCTGTGTAATATCTGTTGGGAATTTGTCCATAAGTCACTCTGCAGCCATTTGTCTGTCCTTTCTATTTATCTGGAAAACCAGCATCTGAAGTTATTTACCCAGGGCACCATGGCCAAATCTACCTGCCCCAAACTTCAGCCACATCTTAAAGAAGTTAAACAAGCGCATTCTGAATTTGCTGCTGTCCAGCCTCCACCGGATGTATCCCTAGGGATTGGATGAAGAACCCAAGGAACAGCTGGTGCTGATGGCTGTTCCCGCTGCCGTGACCCAATTGGAGGCCTACACAGAGCTGCCTGCTCATAACTCTGGTACAGATGTAGAGAGGGGGATCACTGCTTATTAGATTTGAAGAGACTAGGGTGATTCCCCAAAATTTGGTTATGGAAGAAATTCCCTGGTACCCTCACTGAATCCAGGCAGGGGTCTGAATTCCTTGTCAAGGGAGATGGTCCTTTAAAGAAGAAACAGAAAACCAAACGTGTCTACTGTAGTGAGGATCTTCAAAAAGAGTGGCAACACTTTACTCAAATGCTTTTCAATGTCCTTATGGCTCTGAAACCTCCGCAGGGATTGTCTGTCGCTGCTGCTGCTTCTCCATGGTCATCTACCCCATCTAAAGAAACCTAGCAATTCTGAATCTTCTGATAAAGAGCTGGAATCAGGTGAAGAATCCTTAGCATAATTCTCCCATATACACTCTCCTTTGGCTTTAGAGTCTAACAAATAACTTTTTGTTCCCTGACTCTCCTTTTGAGGAATTATCCTTTGGGGATACCCAGGTCTGTATGATGCACTTTAAGTGGGATTGTTCCCAAGCATCACAGGTTCAAAAGAGGTATTCTGAACTCTTGAAAATGGACTCACCCAGATCTTTTGCAGTCCCTAGAGTCTTAGCTGCCCTGTTGGGCACCTTTACAGCAGGTTTTCAGGCTCCTGACTTTCAATCTCCAGCCCCTAAGAAGCCAGACAGATGTTATAAAGTACCAGAGGTTCTTAAATTCTTATATAAAAGTCCATCATCTGATCTTACTATTGTTTCCATCTCCAGTAATGTCCACTGATAAGCCATCCAAACTGCTTTCATCTTCTAAGCTTCTGCTTTCTGACAAGAACAGCTGTGGTATGAAGGGATATTGGGTGGAAAAAGTGTATACTTCTGCTACCTTGGCTTTTAGGGCCATCAGTTATCAGACCCACATGATTAGATATTTCCTGGCTCCTGTCCTTCCAGCTGTGAGGGGGGGGGGGGGGTTGTACCTGATATGCCTGATTTGGACAGTTAGACTTCTGCTCTCTCTCGCTCTTTCTCTCCCCTGAATTCTATTCTGCCTCTCCAATACCTCACCATTCCATTAAATGCAGCTATAATGCAGATGGTGCTTGCTGTAGGGCGGTTGCATCTGGTTCTGTAGTAAGACATTTCTGGCTGTGCCGGCAGGCTTTACATGAGGATATTGAGGCCAAACTTTTAGATTCTCCCTTAGAAAGCCAGAATCATTTTTGCATTGCTACTGCAGAATTGTTTAAAACCCTGTAACATAAGGACAAGTTTATGCAAAACCTCAAGCAAATTTTTATTTCTCATGTATTTGTGTTACAGAGAAACTATCCTTCAAAATGTTCTTTTGTCGGTAGGCAGCCTAGACAACCTTCTAGAAGTAAAATGGTTTCTAAGTGGATTTTCCCAGATAAACCCGTTCAGAGTTCGAGACAAAAACAAACTACTTTTACTGACGTCTTCCTCTACGTGACATCCAGCTTCTCCTCCCTTTTAGTCAGATTCCTCTGTCCCTCAAACTAACCCTTTCCTTCCCTGTTTGGCAACAGATAACCACAGATGCCTAGAGTTCACCTCATCTTCCAACACAAGTCATTTTATGGCTTGGAGGTCCCTTTCTCCATTTTGTGGTCTCCCTCAGCCTCCTGGCCAGCTTCTTCATTTTCCTGCAGTCCTTCAGGATCTGGTGGAACAGGGAACCAACCCTACAGCCAGTTTCCTGGTCTCAACAGGGAACATGTTTTATTACAGAATGTTTCTAGTTCTCATGAAGGAGGGGTCATGAAGATGCATTCTAGACCTGTCCTATCTAAACACCTTTCTCACGGTTCCTTCCTTATTTTAGGATGTTGTCTCTTCAGACTGTTTTCCTTGTTTTGCTTCCCCAGGCTTTTCTGGTTTCCCTGGATTTGAAGAACTTTACCTCCATATTCCTTGTTATCCTTTCTTCAGGAAACATTTGTTTCTCTGTTTGTTCTCATTATCAGCTCTCTGCTTTGCTTTTGGTCTTTCTAGACCTCCAGGGGTATTTACTAAAGGTCTGGCACCTGTGGTGGTCTACTACAGATGTCAGGGAATCCATATATTCCCCTTATCTGGAAAACCTTCTGATTCAAGCCCCCTGTAAGCAGCTCCTTCATCATACTCTGCACTTTACTGTGCTGCTTCTGCACAGTGTGAGATTCAGTCTCAATCTCAAAATGTTCATGTTGACTCACTGTCAGGACCAAGTGTTTTGTGGGTTGCAGGATTAAGAACTTTCCAATGTTGGCTTCTCTTCCAGCTTCCAAGGTCCTCTCTTTGATTGCTTATTTCCAGTCTCTTCTTCCTTTTCTAGTTCTTCCTGCACTAGGGTTTATGGCATACACAATTATAGGGGAAACAGTTGCATGAGCCAGTTGGGTTTGGGTATTTTTCTGGTGCACAGTATCCTCAAGATAGGAGAACTTGGATCACAGACTGTGCACCTTGGCAGGGCTAACCACTCGATGTAAAATGTAGATCTAGGTGATTTGGTTATGTTGGCTTATGTCACCAAATGGGCATGAGTATTTGTCAGTGATAAGTGGGTTGAGGAACCATCCTAATCCAATCTATGCCAAGGGCCCATGCTAACAGTGGGAGGGGTGTTTGTGCCTCTACTGACCAGTGCATCCCCACCATAAAGTCCAGTAGCCCTGGGTCAATAAGCTACTGGCCAGCCAGTGTCCAGTTGTACAGCTTGGGTTACTTTGGATAGTTCTGTTGCGGAAAAGCACGGTGCAAAATCAGTCGACCTGCCAAACATATAGGTTCATTAACAGGAAGGAGCTTGGAAGTGGATGACATGGTGGTAAGCAGGAGGCTGGACATAATCTGTATCAAGGAGACAAGGTGGCAGGCCAGTGCGGCAAAACTA